>NC_091125.1:161750396-161850396 GCF_040183065.1 Periplaneta americana
TTTGCAAAATTTTGATAGGACTAATATTTAATGAGATAAATGAGTTTTAAAATTAAGATAACGCCATCTAAGGTTGTGCAATGAAATAAGAACAAATGACTTCCTCTATAAGGGGCCTTGGACAACAACAATCGAAAGATATTAAACTTAGTCTAAAGAGAATGTTTCTGTGTTTGTATGAAGTAATATCGGATGCTAAATTAACCGATTTGTATAATTAATTATTATTTCACCATTGGAAAGTGTTGTTTCTCTAGATGGACAAAATGCTATAATGTTATTACAGTAACGTCTGAGTGAATTGAGGATAGGGAAGATTAAAATAGCTTCTTATGCACAGAAAACTTAATAGGCTATTTTGTACATTCATTAAACTATGGTTGCATGTAATAAGAAATAAGAAACATGTTAAAGGAATTGTCATTGCACCAAATGAGTGGTCTTTGGACCAAAATGATCACATTTTAATTATTTAAATACAATTTAAATTAAGTAACATATTAAACTATTTATCTTTCTATCAAACACGAATGTTCCCTGGATCAAATGTCCTATTTTAATTATGTAATTACTTTATATTTATTTCTAACAGGTGCAGCAGAGCGCACGGGTACGGCTAGTAATAATAATAATAATAATAATAATAATAATAATAATAATAATAATAATAATAATAATAGCAAAAAAGTAAGTTTACTTACATGTAATTCTAACAGTTAAACAATTATACAATATTTTAGGTTTAAATAAGATAATTTGAATCACTCACTCACTCATCCATTCATTCAAAGTGTTCTGCCCAAGGGCAGATCTTTCACAGCAAACCCAGCATTCTCCAATGTTTCTTATTTTCTGCCTTCCTCTTTGTCTCCGCATATGCTACATATATCTTAATGTCGTCTATCATCTAATATCTTCTTTTGAGACAAACTTTTCTCACGTTCACCATTCCTTCCAGTGCATCCTTCAGTAGGCAGTTTCTTCTCAGCGAGTGCCCTAGCCAATTCCTTTTCCTCTTCCTGATCAGTTTCAGCATCATTCTTTCTTCACCACTCCTTCCAACTAACTGTTAACTAATTTGTTGATATTACTGTACCTTCTTTTTATATTGATTGTATTATTTTATTTCTATTTCTGTTTTGTTGTAATTATATTCAGAATTCTGCATATTTAAATTTAAATTTAAATAATAATAATAATAATAATAATAATAATAATAATAATAATAATAATAATAATAATAACAACAAATATAAATGACACTCGGGAGGAAATTAAACACAGAATAAACATGGGAAATGCCTGTTACTATTCGGTTGAGAAGCTTTTATCATCCAGTCTGCTGTCAAAAAATCTGAAAGTTAGAATTTATAAAACAATTATATTACCGGTTGTTCTTTTTGGTTGTGAAACTTGGACTGTCACTTTGAGAGAGGAACATAGGTTAAGGGTGTTTGAGAACAAGGTGCTTAGGAAAATATTTGGAGCTAAGAGGGATGAAGTTACAGGAGAATGGAGAAAGTTACACAACGCAGAGCTGCACGCATTGTATTCTTCACCTGACGTAATTAGGAACATTAAATCCAGACGTTTGAGATGGGCAGGGCATGTAGCACGTATGGGCGAATCCAGAAATGCATATAGAGTGTTAGTTGGGAGGCCGGAGGGATAAAGACCTTCGGAGAGGCCGAGACGTAGATGGGAAGATAATATTAAAATGGATTTGACGGAGGTGGGATATGATGGTAGAGACTGGATTAATCTTGCTCAGGATAAGGACCAATGGCGGGCTTGTGTGAGGGCGGCAATGAACCTCCGGGTTCCTTAAAAGCCAGTAAGTAAGTAAGTATAATAATAATAATAATAATAATAATAATAATAATAATAATAATAATAATAATAATAATAAACATAATCAGAATGATCACATTTGCCCTATTCAATCCTTACACAATAACGTTCCACACGTGCTAATTCATTTTACCATAGAAAATACAATCTTCTGATTAACATATAATTTACATCCAGCTCTGATGCCACTTTTTAAATCCCTCTCTCTTTTTTTGTATAACTGACCTCAATATAACATGAGAACAACAAGGGAAGAATCAACGCTGAATTATAGAGTATATAATAACTATAATAAAACTGTACGTATTTACGGAATTACGGAGTGCAGGAGGCAGGGAGGTACTGGCCCAGTGCCCTTTGAACGTCGGCACTAGTAGGAGTTGATATATGGGAGAAAGAGTGTCAGCTGGTTTAGATGAAATTTGTGAATTAAAAAGTTCCTTCAGTCAGTCCTTTGACACTGAGGTAATTGCTTTTAGAAATGAAATAACATTTTTTAAATGGAATGCAACTACACAGTAAAGTGGTTATCCACGTCTTTTTGAACCTTGTGTAAGGTTATTAAAAGCAGTAATTTCGGCCATGATTTGTCGCTTTTTGTAACTAATGTTAATACAGGGTGGTTTAATAAAATCGTAAAAGAAACTACACAGGAAACAGAAGACTGTCAACTGAACATTCTGAGATAGGGAACTTGGGATCTGCAAAGTCGGATTAAGGAGATATGGGCTTAAACATGTCTACCGCTATCGCTTACTGTTTACATATTATTTACATTTATTATTTGCTTTTACTTGGAGTGTAGACCGAATACATACTTACAAATGGCTTTTAGAGAACCCGGAGGCTCATTGCCGCCCTCACATAAGCCCGCCATCTGTCTCTATCCTGAGCAAGATTAATCCAGTCTCTATCATCATAACGTCCTCATCTTATAGTTGTATTTCTGGTGGTGTAGAAGAGAAGGCCTGATGGCCTTAACTCCACCAGAGTAAATAAATACATACACAAATAAATAAATAAATAAATAAATAAATAAATAAAATAAACAAAATAAAGAAATACACAAATAAATAAAAAAATAAAATAAACAAAATAAACAAATAAACAAATAAAATAAATAAATAAGCAAAATAAACAAACAAATAAATAAAATAAACAAATGAACAAATAAAATAAATAAATAAACAAAATAAACAAATAAACTAAATAAATAAATAAACCACCTCCCTCAAATCCATTTTAATATTATCCTCCCATCTACGTCTCAGCCTTCCCAAAGGTCTATTCCCTCAGGTCCATCAACTAACACTCTATATGCATTTCTGGATTCATCCATACATGCTACATGCCCTGCCCATCTCAAACGTCTGGATTTAATATTCCTAATTATGTCAGGTGAAGAATACAATGCGTGCAGTTCTGCGTTGCGTAACTTTCTCCATTGTCTTGTAACTTCATCCCCCTTAGCTTCATATATTTTCCTAAGCTTTCCACAATTACAATTTTTGATCTGGCAAAGTTGACTAACCTAACTCCATTATCAACTGTGCGGTGGTGGCGTCAAACAATCACTTCCATTCCGAGGCTTATATTAGTGTTTCATAGCAACTTCTTTTTTTCGGTGATGGATTGTTAGCCCTTCGCTCAACCCTCAAGCTGAAGCACCACTCCTTAGCAGAATACACGAAAACAAATTATTGTGTACTGAAATGACTTCTGACGGAGCAGCGAGAGAATCAAGAAGGGTGGAAAAATTGAAAATCAAATAATTAGAGTTAATATTGGAAGAAAGAAGATAGCAAATGGTTTCGACACTTGAAGAGGATGAGGATGATGGAGAGGGGGAGGGGGAGATGGGAAGGGGAGGGAGAGGGAGGAGGAGAGAGAGAGGGGAGGACGAATGAAAACATTGGACGTGGAGGCTACCTCAATCCCTAAGACAAAATCTGTACTTAGCAGTGACAACAGCTATGACTCCCTTCCTCAAGGCACATTTCAGTGACCTTCCAAAATATATTGAATACTTAGAAAATCTTCTTCGCTACAACTAAAAGGTGACATAAAACCTAAAAAAAATCTATTACACCAGAAACCTCAAATGGTCTTTTAAAAAACTAAAAATCCGGTCCCCATTAATTACGTACAAACCAGAACTACGTATTTGGGTTACGTATAACTCACGTTCTACTATGCAAATCTAGTCTCAGGTGAAGCTCCCTGTAAAGCAGATTTGAATAATTTCAAGGGAAAAATTGTTCCGGGGCCGGGTATCGATCCCGGGACCTCTGGTTGAAACGCCAGAGACCCACATCGAGTGCACACAAACTCTGTGTGACTTGGAATTGTGGTTTTCTGTTAACGTACACAGTGACGTATATATAATGCAAATCTAGTCTTTCAGGTGAAGCTCCCTGTAAAGCAGATTTGAATAATTTCAAGGGAAAAATTGTTCCGGGGCCGGGTATCGATCCCGGGACCTCTGGCTGAACGTACCAGCGCTCTACCACTGAGCTACCCGGGAACTCCACCCGACACCGTCTCAACTTTTCCCTTTATATCCACACAACTCGCGTGGGCTGACGAAACGCCAGAGACCCACATCGAGTGCACACAAACTCTGTGTGACTTGGAATTGTGGTTTTCTGTTAACGTACACAGTGACGTATATATTATGCAAATCTAGTCTTTCAGGTAAAGCTTCCTGTAACGCAGATTTGAATAATTTCAAGGGAAAAATTATTCCGGGGTAGCTCAGTTGGCAGAGCGCTGGTACGTTCAACCGGAGGTCCCGGGATCGATACCCGGCTCCGGAACAATTTTTCCCTTGAAATGATTAAAATGTGCTTTACAGGAAGCTTCACCTGAAAGACTAGATTTGCATTTTCATTGCTGTTTTCTTGCTATTTCATATTTTATCTTGCATTCCTGCCAATCTTCTTCTCATTCTACTTTAATGTGTATCTCAACGTTTTCAACTTCGGTTTCTTCATAATCCTGGAAATCGACAGAGCGCACAGTAGCCTGTAACACGAGGTCACTCCGGTACTTCATCACCGGCTGGCCCTCGACCTTGGCTGAAGACGCGCACCTGGGTGGCGCTGGGGCCGAAGGATGTGCGAGGCTATCAAAGGCTAGACGGCCACACATTCCGCTGACAAGCACGGATCTTGAACGCCTTCAACGTAAATTATCAAACGGGAGAGAAGAGTTGTACCAAATTTCGAGGCTGGTCACAAAATAAACCGGCAAAGTACCTCTATCCTAATCTAAACATCCCACACGCACAGGAAATTAAAAGACTCCTCTCAGATGACCCTATCAGACAAGCGAGACTAAATTTGCTTTATGTGGCTTCCTATTATACAGGACCAAGTTTTTAAACTTCGGGTCAAGCAAAAAACAATATGCAATCCTCCCAACCCGGACCTCGACTTTTTTATTTCTTGTTTCGCAGCTAGATGACAACCTACAGAACTATACTTCGTTTTTCATACAGGGAGAAGATTACCGCTGAAATTTCAAACGATCTGACGACCTCTACATCAAGGAGGGGCTGCTGTATAGGACGTTTCAGAACAAAGTTCACAAAAATAAAGGAATATATGGACATAACATAGAGAACTACAATGGAAATAATTTGATCTAAAAAGATTACAGGTCTTCCTAATTTCCTCATTTCCGGTGGGACATGTGTTCCAGGGTTCGATTCCTGGTCGGGACAAGTTACATGGTTGAGGTTTTTATCCGGGGTTTTCCCTCAAACCAATATGAGCAAATGCTGGGTAACTTTCGGTGCTGGACCCCGGACTCATTTCACCGGCATTATCACCTTCATCTCATTCAGACGCTAAATAACCTGAGATGTTGATAAAGCGTCGTAAAATAACCTACTAAAAACGATGGGATTATCATATAAACTACGTATATGTTTCTTAAACTACGTAAAACAATTTATAAATTCGTCTTACTAAGACATTTTATACAAAAAATAACATTAAGACAAATAGGGGTTTAGTTCATTCCATCCTACGATATGGCATTATAGGATGGGGTTGGCAATGAAGTCTTCACTCATGCGGTTAATATTATTACAGAGGAGAATAATATATATATATATATATATATATATATATTAGGAAAAAAATGATTATCATACACGCCTCATATACAAGGAATTTAATGTACTGAATATTAAACAATAGTAATATGCGTTACAAGAGCGGTATGTTGAAGTTTTCATGTTCGAGGAAAAGTTTGAAAAAGCTCAACTACGTTTCGCTTTTTCAATTTCCGAGAATTGAAAGAAAACATACCGCTCGTGTATCGTACATTATTTTGTGCGAAGATCGTTTATTACATACCTGAAAGAGGAATAATTTCTAATTAGTTGCAATGAAATCTCCATCTTGGTTTCTGTTCAATGACGGCAAATTTGCAAAACAAAAATATCTATCTTCAACATTGTTGCTTTGAAATGTTTTCTGTGTTTACTATACTCCAGCAGGCCGTGATATACGTCTGTCTTTTTTTCCCCCCAGTCTATGATGAGTCTGGAATCTTGTTGATTTTTTCACGGCTTCCTTAATGTTACTTGCATCACGAATGCAGTAACTTTAGTGGAGTTGTAGAGTATACTTAATTTTTGCAAATATTTAAAAACAATAATTAACACTGCAATTTAGGTGAAATTGCAGTGGTAAGTTTCCAATTTATAATTATTACTATATTGAACGTCTTTAAAAATAATATGTTAAAAGCCTAAAGCAGTAAAATCAATAAGTCACTTAAGCGGTAAGAAGAGGGAAATTGTTATGTGTGTTAGGTTGGGAATACTGAATGTGGAATTTTAGAATTTCCGCGGATTGGTTTTGTGCGGAAACCAAGCAAATACGCACGATCTCGCACAAAAGTAATATGCGTTACAAGAGCGGTATGTTGACGTTTTCATGGTCGAGGAAAAGATTGAAAAAGCGAAACATAGTTGAGCTTTTTTAATTTCCGAGAACATGAAAACAAACATACCGCTCGTGTATCGTACATTATTTTGTGCGAAGATCGTTTATTACATACCTGAAAGAGGAATTTGTAATTAGTTGCAATGAAATCTCCATCTTGGTTTCTGTTCAATGACGGCAACTTTGGAAAACAAATATATCTATCTTCAACATTGTTGCTTTGAAATGTTTTCTGTGTTTACTATACTCCAGCAGGCCGTGATATACGTGTCTTTTTTTTCCCCCAGTCTATGGTGAGTCTGGAATGTTGTTGATTTTTTCACGGCTTCTTTAATGTTACTTGCATCACGAATGCAGTAACTTTAGTGGAGTTGTAGAGTTTACTTAATTTTTGCAAATATTTAAAAACAATAATTAACACTGCAATTTAGGTGAAATTGCAGTGGTAAGTTTCCAATTTATAATTATTACTATATTGAACGTCTTTAAAAATAATATGTTAAAAGCCTAAAGCAGTAAAATCAATAAGTCACTTAAGCGGTAAGAAGAGGGAAATTGTTATGTGTGTTAGGTTGGGAATACTGAATGTGGAATTTTAGAATTTCCGCGGATTGGTTTTGTGCGGAAACCAAGCAAATACGCACGATCTCGCACAAAAGTAATATGCGTTACAAGAGCGGTATGTTGACGTTTTCATGGTCGAGGAAAAGATTGAAAAAGCGAAACATAGTTGAGCTTTTTTAATTTCCGAGAACATGAAAACAAACATACCGCTCGTGTATCGTACATTATTTTGTGCGAAGATCGTTTATTACATACCTGAAAGAGGAATTTGTAATTAGTTGCAATGAAATCTCCATCTTGGTTTCTGTTCAATGACGGCAACTTTGGAAAACAAATATATCTATCTTCAACATTGTTGCTTTGAAATGTTTTCTGTGTTTACTATACTCCAGCAGGCCGTGATATACGTGTCTTTTTTTTCCCCCAGTCTATGGTGAGTCTGGAATGTTGTTGATTTTTTCACGGCTTCTTTAATGTTACTTGCATCACGAATGCAGTAACTTTAGTGGAGTTGTAGAGTTTACTTAATTTTTGCAAATATTTAAAAACAATAATTAACAGTGTAATTTAGGTGAAATTGCAGTGGTAAGTTTCCAATTTATAATTATTACTATATTGAACGTCTTTAAAAATAATATGTTAAAAGCATAAAGCAGTAAAATCAATATGTCACTTAAGCGGTAAGAAGAGGGAAATTGTTATGTGTGTTAGGTTGGGAATACTGAATGTGGAATTTTAGACTTTCCGCGGATTGGTTTTGTGCGGAAACCAAGCAAATACGCACGATTTCGCACAAATATACATACATACCCTATTAAAATATTAGCACAAAAATAATAACTATTGTGACCATGGTTACAGTACAAGAAGGCACATTATATCATGTCCTTTGTTTGAACCCAAACGCAATTCTGAAGTAGGACTAAGTCATGCCTCAAATTTCAGCCCGACATTGTATAACTTCATTAAAAACATTCAAAATTAGCATCTTCTAATAATGACTTGTTTAAAAAGCAAGCACTTCAACTGATTTTAAATACTGATTAGTATATGTTATATTAGTTCATTGTATATTGCATAATATTTTGTATTTATTTTACAACTGTATTATTTAATACTTTTTCATTTTACTTCATTATTATTGTTTAAAGGGGCCGTCTCCCCTTGTACTTTCTAGTTATCCTTCTCTTCTGTGTATTATCTGATATAATTTCATAGTATTTCCTGTATCAATTATTTCTTGTATTACTATTTTAGTATTTTTCTCTTTACTTTTGTTTACTTATACTTGACTAATTAAATTAAACGACTGAATAATTATTTTAGTGTAGGCTTAAGCGTGTAACATTACTTTTTCATTATTTAATGTAATATTTCACACCCAGCCACAAGCTTTTGCTTCATCGGAAGTGCCAACCGAAAGTGTACTATTATCTTCCAAGTGAAATTATTATTATTATTATTATTATTATTATTATTATTATTATTATTATTATTATTATTATTATTATATAAATTGAGGGAAAGAAGGCAGAGGACGGACACTGGAAAGTTTTCTTTTCTCAATCGTAATATCAGGGACTGGAATGCTTTACCTGCAGACTTACTAAAGGCTTTACCAACAACCAAAAATGCATTTAAAAATAGGCTTAAGGACCTTACTAATAGACGGTAATTATACACAATATTTAAAGGGTGTAAATGATATGTTGTTATTGAAGTGTTGTATCAGTGAAGAATTATGTTGTGTCAGTGAAGTGTGTTGTGTCAGTGAAACGTGTTCCTGTCAGGGAAGCTTTATAGTTTTTAGTGGCAGTGCAAAGTATTTGAACAGTGAAATGTTTTTGAAGTGTTAGTGAAATCAGGATAGAATCAGTGAAATGTGTCGTAGTTCCAGTGCAGTGAGTGAGTTGACAGCGAAATGAGTGTAATGTTGAAAGGCACTTGTGCAGATATGAACATATCATACTCGTGGGTTTTAGTTCGATCTTAGTTTTAAGATACAAATTAGAATATTTCAAATGTTATTTTAAGTGATCGTTTCATTTAATTTAGTATATTCCCTGTTGTTGTTGTTGTTGTTGTTGTTGTTATTATTATTATTATTAATTATTGTTAGTATTAATTATTAGTATTATTATTAATTGTATTTTTAATTAATAAGTTTATTATTGCCATTATTGAATGTAATTAGTTACCACTGCCAACGGGTATTGCAGTGTAAATAAATACATACATACATTATTATTATTATTATTATTATTATTATTATTATTACTATTATTATTATTATTATTATCAATATTAAAATTAAGAAAATAGACAATAAAATCATCAAAATTGTAATTTAGTAGCCTATAGGTTATTTAATAAATCTGTGTACTTTTATTTTGTTGGCTACATGTCACAACACATGTTTTTTTCAAGTTCTGAACTTCCTAGCCTGCTGTCAAAGAGGATGATTTTCGTCATTCAAAAAGATCGTTCTACTTCCACCTAAGTGTTTGGAGCATACTTAAAAGATGCTATTGTGGATGGACTCATACCGGTAACAATACCGCAAACTAAAGTACCAGTCCTCTAATAGCTTTCAATACGATTCGACCCGCCAGACAGTTTATTTTTTCTCTCTCTGCACTATTTCCTTGGAGGTGTGAGATACAAGAGCAGTAACTGGTCCCATCAACCCTCTAGGCCGATTGATCAGCTTAAAGCTGGTTTGTAGGTATGCAGCCACAACAATATAATGCGATGCAGGTGTGGTAATTGCATTATAACAGTTTGAAATAAATCGGTTAAGTCTCATTTCTTCAAACTATCTGTTTTTAATTCTGGATATTGCATAAATCTGTTTGATAAGAAAAAAATTTCTCCTATGAGAAAGTCGTTGTCAAGTAAGTATGTGGGCCTAGATAATTTTCTCTCAGTGTAAACAGTCATTGTTGTGTCTGGTAATGAGATTTGTATTAATTTTTATCAATATATGAATTTAATTAGAAGTCTTGAAATCATTTAATGATTATTGCAAAATAATTCGTTGAGGATTTAGTGGATTAAGAGACTGGAGAAGCGCTAAGCTAATACTGAAAAGTCTAAAAGAAGATATGAAAATGTGTATTTTTCTAAATAAAGGCTCCATTAGAATGTTTGTTTGTAAGCTGCCCATTTCAAATATTTTTCCGTTATATCCAAAAATAAAAATTTGGAAAACTGTTTGGAAAGATTTCGAGTTGATGGCCACTTTGTGTTTTTGATTTGAAATGAAGACATTACTTTTTTACTTTATGCTCGACCATGCCGAAATGTAGTAATTATACTCCTGGTAGCAGACCTTTAATGCATGTCATTAAAGTACACCTACTCATTAAAGGTCAGGTCTTTCAGCCAATGACGACTCAGGTTACAACTGTTCAGCCAATGACAGGACAGCTTTCTACCGTTCCAAAACCGCAAGTATCGATTATTCTCGGGTATGCAATCGAAAGAGAATTAGCGAAAAGTCACGGAGGCTGGAAATCCAATACTGTCTGTTACTGTAATAATTAGCGTTAATTGTAAATAATATTCAAATAAATTCAATTTGTCATCTCGTTTTTCAATGTCTAATTTAATTTCAGTGTTATCTCTGTAGGTTCTTATGGCCTAGCAAGGTCAATGTGGACATCTGTTCCTCGGAAAAATCAATACTTTCGCGTCTGCGCACATCTCACAACATACGGGACATTGGTCAAGGTCAGATACAAAGAAAATTAATAATATCAAGTTAGAAATATGGTCGAGCATAAAAAGTCGTATGAAACTCGCCTATAATGGTAATTAAGAAGCTCGTATGAAAATTATGAAACTCGCTTGCGCTCGTTTCATAAATATCCATACTCACTTCTTAATTACCTTCATTATAGGCTCGTTGCATAATGTACTATTATATTCCATGTGTATGATTTCCGAATAAATCAACTCGTAGATATTGAATATGAACAAAATCCATTCAAAAGTTCAGAAGAAATCTTTGTACACGTCACGCCCAAAAACACGCTTTTCGGTACAAATGTTTTAGAAAACGCGTATTTTCGCGAAAACCCTGAAATGGATTTTTTTGCAGCATCACAGTATTCTCTCGTACACTTGGTGTAATGAGAACTTTAAAAAACGAGAAGAGTGGCAGAAAAAATTTCATAAAATGATACCTTGCAATAATTCTATTGCGTGGGGGAGGCAAAAACTGTCGGCTTAACAGATGTTTCCCCTCAAGACATTTATAAGATTAGCTGGAGGCTGATCAGATTAAAGACTTAAGCCCGACATTATATATGTTCAACTTTAACGAAGTACCTAAAAAACAGTAAATGAACTGGTAATAAAACTAGTGCAAAAAGAGAGGGCCAAAGCCTCTGAAAATGATGGGAAGACGACCCGAACAATGAATAACATTCCTTTGTGATGAAACATACCAGACTGGACTAGACTACGTAGGCCTACTTGGTGTTGAAGATTACGGCAACGATGTGTAGAGGTTACGCATTTCCGGCGAGAGAATGTAATACGATGCCATAAAAACTTAGCCACAAGGGTCAGCGAAGAGATAATGTTGTATGCAACAAATGGCGAAGAACGATTTGGAGCCATGTGAACGAGACCTGCTAAAAGAGCAATCTATATTGCCACAAATTTCAGTGAAGAAAAAGAAGAACAAGCTCAGATAACCAATAAAAGACGGCGGGAACAGCACTGAAGACTCGGAATGTAGGCTATACTTGAGTGATGTGGAAGAAATTGACGTTAATTGAAGTACATTCTGAAGAAATGAATAGAGCCATTTTATTTTAATGATATTAAAGTTATTGCCAGTTATAACCCTAAGGAAATTGGCTTAACACATATAAACCTTTTGTATGAAGTCGAGATTGAATAACGGTTACGAAATTGTTCATACTCGGCTGTTTATATGTGATTTTTTTTTTCAGCCGTATCTTATGAAAATTATACCTGTGCAGTATTTCAAGGCTACAGTGCATCAGTTATTCATAGATTTAAAAAAGGCATATGACTCGATCAAGAGAGAAGTTTTATATGATATTCTTATTGAATTTGGTATTCCAAAGAAACTAGTTCGATTAATTAAAATGTGTCTCAGTGAAACGTACAGCAGAGTTCGTATAGGTCAGTTTCTGTCAGATGCGTTTCCAATTCATTGTGGGCTAAAGCAAGGAGATGCACTATCACCTTTACTTTTTAACTTTGCTCTAGAGTATGCCATTAGGAAAGTCCGGGATAACAGAGAGAGTTTGGAATTGAACGGGTTACATCAACTGCTTGTCTATGCGGATGACGTGAATATGTTAGGAGAAAATCCACAAACGATTAGGGAAAACACGGGAATTTTACTTGAAGCAAGTAAAGAGATAGGTTTGGAAGTAAATCCTGAAAATACTAAGTATATGATTATGTCTCGTGATCAGAATATTGTACGAAATAGAACTATAAAAATTGGAGATTTATCTTTTGAAGAGGTGGAGAAGTTCAAATATCTTGGAGCAACAGAAACAAATATAAATGATACTCGGGAGGAAATTAAATACAGAATAAATAAGGGAAATGCCTGTTATTATTCAGTTGAGAAGCTTTTATCTCCAGTCTGCTGTCAAAAAATCTGAAAGTTAGAATTTATAAAACAATTATATTACCGGTTGTTCTTTATGGTTGTGAAACTTGGACTCTCACTTTGAGAGAGGAACATAGGTTAAAGGTGTTTGAGAATAATGTGCTTAGGAAAATACTTGGGGCTAAGAGGGATGAAGTTACAGGAGAATGGAGAAAGTTACACAACACAGAACTGCACGCATTGTATTCTTCACCTGACATAATTAGGAACATTAAATCCAGACGTTTGAGATGGGCAAGACATGTAGCACGTATGGGCGAATCCAGAAATGCATATAGAGTGTTAGTTGGGAGGCCAGAGGGGAAAAGACCTTTGGGGAGGCCGAGACGTAGATGGGAGGATAATATTAAAATGGATTTGAGGGAGGTGGGATATGATGATAGAGAATGGATTAATCTTGCTCAGGATAGGGACCAATGGCGGGCTTATGTGAGGGCGGCAATGAACCTCTGGGTTCCTTAAAAGCCAGTAAGTAAGTATTTCAAATTAAATGAACAAGTTGTTACCCCAATTCTAAGCTACTTCTTTCACATTTCCTGGTCTGTATTGAAGATTACGGTTGTCAATTTTAGGCTAGGTCTACACTGCGGCAAACAAAACTGTTTCAGAGTAACTGAAACTGGTTCAGACGGTTTGCTACAACCAATTTAGCCATTGATAAGTAGGTTATGGCCTGTCATATGAACACACTAAGCAAACGAAACGTTTTTTGTTTGTTTTAAGTAAGGAGAGACAGCTTGGAGTTGTTTCATGTCTAATTGTTTGCAGTGGTCAAAGGTCCCGGGATCGATACACGGCCCCGGAACAATTTTTCCCTTGAATTTATTCAAGTCTGCTTCACAGGGAGCTTTACCTGAAAGCTAGATTTGCATAATACACAGTGGGCCAAAAAAAGGAACAAAATTTAAATGGTTATATTTCAATATCTAATGATTTCCCTTGAAAATTTATTTCACAGGCAAATTTCACAATCCTTGTAGACCGGAAGGTACTGTTATATTTAATTTTTTACCATTTATTAAACATTATTATTTTGTAACTGTGGATTGTCGATCATTATTAATATTACACCAATAGTATTAAAGCACGATTATTAGCAATTAAGCACCGAAATAAATTACTTTTATTTACTACTAGCCGTACCCGTGCGCTCCGCTGCACCTGTTAGAAATAAATATAAAGTAATTACATAATTAAAATAGGACATTTGATCCAGGGAACAACTTTTACAACAGCGCAAGATATTCTGCTTCGCTCATTACCCAATTTTTTTTGCATTGCATTTATTGCATATATATTTTATGTATTTTAACACGATTCAATTGAGCATAGTTAAAATTTGAATTATAAAATAATGGATTGCTAAGCTAACGTACTATTACTGCATACTAAATCAATACACTCTCGTTGTTCGTTAATTCTCTGAGATTAAAATGAGTGTACATAAATATTATTTTAAGAAATACAGAAAACGAATGTACAAAATAGCCTATCAAATTTTCTGTGCATAAGAAGCTATTTTAATCTTACCTGTCATCGATTTACTCAGACGTTACTGTAATAACATTATAGCATTATGTCCATCTAGAGAAACTACACTTTCCAATGGTGAAATAATTTATTATACAAATCGGTTAATTTAGCTTCTGATATTACTTCATACAAACACAGAAACATTCTCTGTAGGCTATGTTTAATAGCTTTCGATTGTTGATGTCCAAGGCCCCTTATAGACGAAGTCATTTGTTCTTAATTCACTGCACCGTCTTAGATGGCGTTATTTTAATTTTAAAACTCATTTATCTCATTAAATATCAGTCCTATCAAAATGTTGCAAAGACTAAAACTTATCGGAAATCATTTTTAAAGAAACTTTTGTTATGTAACATTTTTCACAAAAATCAATAATAAGCGAGATATTTCGATTTATTTAATTCAGGCCCCCTTATAACTCCCCTTTTAAATAAAGTATTTTGAATGCCATATAGCCTAAAATCTAAGTTATAACGAACTTAATTTATATTCCAATTTTCATATAAATCGGTTCAGCCATTATCGCGTGAAAAGGTAACAAACATACAGACAGACATACAAACAAAAATTTCAAAAATGCTATTTTCGGTTTCAGGGTGGTTGATTATATATGTTAGGACCAATTATTATTGGAAAATCGAAAATTACCAGAAAAATTTCGGCTACAGATTTATTATTAGTATAGATTATTAGTAAAGTTAGTTATTGTTTCAAATATTTAAATTTCATACACATTACATTACAATTGATTAGAAATTTAAAACGAAAAAAAAAATATTGCTTTAAAATATTGAAAAACGCATTTACTTGTAATAAACACCTTAAAAAGGCAAAACAGGCAAAATAAAAATTGGCCCTATCACTTTGATTTACTCCAAATCACATTTATGTCTATGCAAATAATGATTTACTTCCACCCAGTAAAAAAGGCATTTTGCCAAACATCCGGGCTCTAAATAATCATGACACTTCTTCTTCATACTCAGTGTTACTCATGAGAAAGTAAAATGTTTTATGACCTGCTGTAAAGCGCATTTACACTTGACTGGATGCAACGAGATCACGTCTGTCTGGTTTGGTCTGGTCAGCATGTAATTTATTTACAGCCAACTAAGAAACGGCACTGTATCGGGGCTAGACTATAATTTGCAGCTCTGGCATTGTATTTGCAGTAAGTACGTTTGAAAATCTGGTTTGCATAAGTTTTTTTTGTAAAGATCTCCAATTGACCAAGTATTATTTCTGTGCAACGCTTGCGGTCAACGAGTATCGTACGGAGGTTGATATAAAAAACCAAGCAACAATTCAAGGCAAGGAAGAGGTTAAACAAGAGCCACGTTTCTCTCAACGTGACATGGAATATCACAACTCACACAAAATTTATGACTATTTCGTTTATATGACGTCATTCCATTTTCGACCAATGAAGTGTAATGAAATTTTGAATCCCAACCAATCACAGTCACACTTTGCGATAATTTTTGCAGCTAAATTTATCGCTATCAATTTATCGCATGGTCGTTCTTTTGTTTAGTCGTTGTCGCCAACTGTTTCCCCGTAAATTGATGATCATGAATACATTAAGATGCAACTACACGGTTAAACTTTTCTTTCAACTTTAAAGCAATGAATGATTGATATTTAATATTAATTAATATATTTACGCAGTGAAGACGACGTTCAAAACGGCGCACCAGGTAGACACAAAATCTTCATGCATCTTAATTGAACGTACCTCTTAAACTTGATTCTTTCAATATTCTTCCGAGATTGCACGCATACGCGATTGGAATATTGAACTGTGTAGATGCAGCTTTAGTTCCGTTACACACTACAGCGAGAATACGTTTGTCGAGCTATAAAAAATGTTTTCGTGTAGCATTGAGTAAGTCGAAATAAGGCACAGCTGACATTGGTCCTGCTCCCACAAGTAACTTAACCTATAATTGAAGAGTCGGCTGGAACAACGTTATAAGTTACATTTGGTAACATTTACAGGAGCTGCAAAAATGTGTACACGTACAACGTTGTTCTTATAGGGTAGCAAACTTTTGAGTGGACAAATTTCACGTACTGCATTGATGGACAGTTGCAAGCCAAGGAGTATAGCAAGGTAACATGACATACAACATTATTACACGGAAACACGCCCAATGAAAATTTTGTAACTTACAACGTTGTTCCAGCCGACGCTTCAATTGTAGCCTATAAAATTTGTATTTTGTGAATGAAATAAAAAAAATTAATAGAAAGATATTCAAATTTATGTAACATCATCGCATATCAAACCCAAACATCTACATCTTCATCTTATAATTTCATATCTATTGTAGGCTATCTAAAAAAAAGTTACATTCCTTCATTCAGATTTGATAACTGCGTTTTCAACAATTCTTTATTTAATTAATGTATTAATCAGGTTACTGTAATTATATTATAAAATTGTAAATTAAATTGTAATTTCAGCAGATAATGAAAATGTATTTATATTATAATAATAAGAGAAAAGTGCAGTACATGTAATTGTCATTGTTAAACCTGTATTTCGCTTTTCCCAATTGGCATTACTGAATAATAACATCGAATTTCTTTATTGTAGTAATCAATATTCATCTATTTGAACTTCACAATATCTGAATAGGTTAAGTATTCGTAAATATCAATTATTAACATTTTGTGATCGAATTTTAAGGATATATTATTTACATTTTTATTTTATTCACGAAATAGTCCTAATAAATGTCACTCGAGGTCTGAGATTTCCCAGATAAATCTCAGACCTCTCGTGACTTTACTACAGATAAATAATATAAAAATCAATATTAGTTATGAAATATGGTACAATCTGAAGAACAAATAAAACAGACTAAAGAAAAGGTAGTGTGAAGTTTTATAAATCACTTTTTCAGGAGCGTATTTATTTATTAAGTAGCAAAAAGCATACGCCTCTCCCCCAATCAGAAAATTCGAAAATGAAAAGAATATAATTTTAATATTTATATGAACTTAATACAGGGAATGGGTACAAAGAAAAATAGGATCTTCCGGTCTCTCTTCGGATCAAAACTCGCGATAGAATTGATATTAAATCTTTGCCGTGAATGCCAGTGAAGTCGGGAGGGTCTAATTAGTCGAATTCACCCTTCCCACCTCCACGTTGGAGCTCCCTGGCTTCTTATATGATCCAGAGAAGAGAATACTGCGCGGAAAACAACCGGAAACTATCGCATTTATTGTTCCCAAGAAAAGTGCAAACCTGGCATGATAAAAGGAAGAGGAGTACGTCAAGGATGTCCTTTATCACCTACCCTGTTCAACATCTACTTGGAAGATTTAGTGAAGAACTATTTTCAGAACAGGAAGGGGTTATAGTAGGAGGAAAAAGAATTAAATGCATAAGATTTGCTGATGATATGACATTGTTAGCAGAAGAGGAGACGATACTAAGGGATATGCTACTGAAGCTAAATGACAGCTGTGAGTGATATGGAATGAAGATAAATGCAAACAAGACGAAGACCATGGTTATCGAAAAAAAAGAAAGTAAACGTACGAATTCCAAATGAGGCAGCAGAACAAGAGGACAGCGATACGTTTTAACAAAAAAATGCATCTAGCTCTGCCATTGTTCGAAAACGGACCTAGATTCATGTGAACTTTTTCACTCAAAATAGCCTAAGATATCGTATCCTAATTTTTTTACCTTTCTTCGTGAATCACCCTGTATAACCGTGTAAGTTTATTTAACAAACTCTCCTAAGTCTTGACTTAAAAATTCATTTGAAAAAAACACACGCAGATATAAGGAGCGTCACATTTATTTTATCGTTCTTTGTCATTTTTCTTATAACTTGTCATTTGGACTTAGGCCAGTTTGGAATCCACCTCTTCAATTGCGAAAATCTACCATTTCTAACAATGAAGTATCAATGACCTATGTGAGTTGCCGGCGTAGCTCAGTCGGCTAAGGCGCTTTCTCATTGAATGGTTTCTTCCGAGGTTTTTCTCAGCCGTGGGACTGAAGCCGGATGGTCTATGGCGAGTCCTCGACATCACTTCATTTCACCCCTTTGATTTGATTACCTGGTTTGGTTTTTCCGAGGTTTTCCCCAACCAAAAGGTAAATGCCGGGTAATCTTTTGGCGAATCCTCGGACCTCACCTCATCACTGTAGAAAATTACTAAATTGTAAAACTGTAAAAATTGTAAAATATTGTAAAAATTGTAATTGTAATATTGTAAAATTTTGACTTGTACCACATCTTAAAGCTTCATTGCTCATGTAAGATTTTTGGAATATAATAAATGAATGAATGTCGATCCGAAGTTGCACTTGGGCAAGGGTTCGATTCCCGCTTGGGCTGATTACGTGGTTGGTTCTTTCATAGGTTTTCCTCAACCGTAAAGGCTAATGTCAGGTAATCTATGGCGAATCCTCGGCCTCATCTCGCCAAATACCCTATCGCTATCACCAATTCCACCGACGATAAATAACCTCGTAGATGATACAGCGTCGTTAAATAACCAACTTAAAAAATTCTAAACTGTAAAGGCGAATGTTAGGTAATCTATGGCGAATCCTGGGTCTCAGCTCGCCAAATACGATCTCGTTATCATATCACCAATCCATCGACGTTAAATAACCTAGTAATTGATACTTACTTACAAATGGCTTTTAAGGAACCCGGAGGTTCATTGCCGCCCTCACATAAGCCCGCCATCGGTCCCTATCCTGAGCAAGATTAATCCAGTCTCTATCATCATATCCTACCTCCCTCAAATCCATTTTAATATTATCCTCCCATCTACGTCTCGGCCTCCCCAAAGGTCTTTTTCCCTCCGGTCTCCCAACTAACACTCTATATGCATTTCTGGATTCGCCCATACGTGCTACATGCCCTGCCCATCTCAAACGTCTGGATTTAATGTTCCTAATTATGTCAGGTGAAGAATACAATGCGTGCAGTTCTGTGTTGTGTAACTTTCTCCATTCTCCTGTAATTTCATCCCGCTTAGCCCCAAATGTTTTCCTAAGCATCTTATTCTGAAACACCCTTAACCTATGTTCCTCTCTCAGAGTGAGAGTCCAAGTTTCACAACCATACAGAACAACCGGTAATATAACTGTTTTATAAATTCTAACTTTCAGATTTTTGGACAGCAGACTGGATGATAAAAGCTTCTCAACCGAATAATAACACGCATTTCCCATATTTATTCTGCGTTTAATTTCCTCCCGAGTGTCATTTATATTTGTTACTGTTTCTCCAAGATATTTGAATTTTTCTACCTCTTCGAAGGATAAATCTCCAATTTTTATATTTCCATTTCGTACAATATTCTGGTCACGAGACATAATCATATACTTTGTCTTTTCGGGATTTACTTCCAAACCGATCGCTTTACTTGCTTCAAGTAAAATTTCCGTGTTTTCCCTAATCGTTTGTGTATTTTCTCCTAACATATTCACGTCATCCGCATAGACAAGAAGATGATGTAACCCGTTCAATTCCAAACCCTGCCTGTTATCCTGAATTACAACATCGTTAAATAACCAACTAAAAAATCCTATGTGCCGTTGGAAAGAAAAAAAAACGTTGTTTTAAGTCCGTTTACAGTATGTGAGGGTTTCCCTGTATTCTCTGTTTCTAAGGTTTTTAGGGTGCAAGCAACAATAGGCCTACCTGACGAGTTTTCTTGCAATATCACATTGCATTTGTCATAACTTCCCGTGCAATGTCATCGATGAATGCTACTAGTGACCTTGGTATTTCGGAAGTGCATGACCATAGAGGAAATTTGTTTTGCTCATTATACGCACTTTTTGCTATCCTTCCAATGAAACTGAAGCGTAAATCACTGGAGTGTGTCTTGCATTAATAATCAACAATAATCTTAGTTTACGTAACACACTTACCGTTAAAGCTGGGTTGATCCTGAGAACTGGTTCTGGCTGGTATTCGACCAGATTGCAAAGAAACTGCTTTTGAATTTTGGTTCACCGATCTTCCACAGTTCCTCCTGGAAGTCCTGCAACAATACACATTCCTTATATGAATGGTGAATTTGCAAAACGACTTAAGTCCACATTTTGGGGGTTTTGAGTTGAAAACATGATTATGTTACTGTGTGCAAGGGGCATCGTTTAATGACTTTAATCCACGTCTTTTGTATAGTTTTTATTAGCAGCAGAATATTTGGTTAAGGGGTAAAACGACTTTAGTCCTGGACTTACGTTGTTTTTCCTGTCAAGCATTGAAGAAAGTTACAGAAAGTTACATAATATGTCATTTTAATCATACACTCAGCTGACAAATTGTTTTTTGTCTGTTGTCATTGGTAATCCTTTCCGAACTTATCTCACGTTTACCATTCCTTCCAGTGCATCCTTCAGTAGGCAGTTTTATTCAGCCAGTGACACAACCAATTCCCTTTCTACTTCTTGATCATTTTAAGCATCATTCTTTCGCCACTAATATTTTAAATAGTAGTTTGGTACAAATCGAAAAACAATGATTTTGAAAATTCACAATTTCAAAAACTCTTTATGTACACTAGTGGCAAAAAAAAAAAAACAGAACCGACCCTTGTAGCTGATTTCAGAGCCTTGTTCACTCCAGAGCACGATAGACTGGTAACTAAGACTTTCGTTGTTCGAATCCTGCCTGGGAAGGAAACTATTTTTTGTTCCTTATTCAAATTTATTCCCAATACTTTTCGATTGCTGGTAAAATTAATGTTCTGGGAATAATAAGTTAATTAAGTAGTAAAATATCGCTGCAATCGAAAAGTATTGGGAATAAATTTGAATAAGGAACAAAGAAAAGTTTCCTTCCCAGGCAGGATTCGAACCACGAAAGTCTTAGTTGCCAGTCTATCGTGCTCTGGAGTGAACAAGGCTCTGAAATCAGCTGCAAGGGTCGGTCCGGTTTGTTTTTGCCACTACTGTACACCAATATTTTTTTTTTTTTAGATTGGAGAGCAACTTTCAGTTATTAATCATATAAAATTTCATCAAAATCAAACTTGAGAATATGGAGTAACAAAATGTATAAATATACACATTTTTAGGGGTGGAAGGTGTATGCATCCCCTTAAGGGGAGAGGATGGTATTTTAAAAACTTTGTTCCTATTTGGTGTAAAAAATTAATTTTTTGTATGTAAAGAGCTCATAGTTGTGGTAACTCAACCAAATAAAAATATTTTGAAAAAAAATATTTTGGGGGCCAAATTTGAAAAAAAAAACATACCCAATGCAGGATTGTACTAAAACCGACATATCTAAACCGTTTTTAAAGATAGATTCAAACCGTTTTTTGCAATGTATTTGAAAAAGCATGTTCTACAAACTGTCCGTAACAGAATTTTTATATTAGTCCCTACGTTTGTAAAATAAACAATTAAAATTTAATAACAATTTTCTGATTTCCTTTCTTGCAAACAAACTGGCATATTTTTAAAATGAAATCAATTAACAAAATTCTGTTACAGAGAAAAGTTTCCTAATAGTCTAAAGAATGTGTGTTCTAAATTTCATGCATGTATCTTTAATAGTTAAGAAATTATATCCATTTTTGTCTGGGAATGTAGCAAAAAAATGAAGTTACTGGAAACCGAAAAAAGTGGGCGTGTGATTTAAAAATCCATAGCGCAGGAAGTTTAAAAATGACGTTTCAACATCCAATAAGGCATAAATACCCACAAAATGTTATGCAATGCATTCCACACATAACAAAGGGTATTTTAAAGAAAAAAAAATTGAAAATTTAATTTACCGGAAACAACAATAAAAGTGGGCGAGTGATTTAGAAATCCATAACGCAAGAAGTTTAAAAATGGCGACACAACATCCGATAAGGGCACAAATACCCACAAAATGTTATGCTATGCATTCTACACATATTGCAGAGTATTTTAAAGAATTTTTTTTTTTGAAAATTTACTCATTTTTCACAAAAAAATACTATCCTTTCCCCTTAAGATAAACTTCTTAAATAATTATTTACGATAAAAGTGTTAAAAATTACATTTTATTTTGAGAGCATGGAATTTGGGCCTGTCCATCGTCAAAGGTGGGATTTCTTTTAGTAATGTACGTAAAACGTGTTTTTTCGTCAAAATCTCGAACTCGGTACTTCACATCACCACAATAGTATCTCTTCACACACCGTAACTTCGGAAAGTAAAAGTAATGTGTTATGTCTGTAAACCAAATAGAAGAGGGGACCTGCAGCGTGGTCCAACGAAACAGTGCAAGTGCCTCGTCTGCCTGAAGGTTCATTTGTTTTTGTTAGTAAACATGTGAAATAGTTCAAGGCCGTGTAAGTCACTGCTCTAAATTTCGTTTCAAGGAAATGAAAGTGTAACCTCTGAGCGCTTGCATTCCACTTTTATTTTAATAAACGAGGTCGAGAAGGCAGCAATTTTCACTTTCTACAACATCGCGTGGCATGTCCTCCCCACACACTTCTGCTTCCATATTAAGCATTTAGCGCAATACAATATGCACAAAGGAAAATGTATTCCACTCTACTCAACAAATTATTTTGGTTGGTTCAAAAACATTATAAGCTTAAAAGTGTTTTAACATTTGATTATGAAACATTTCTACAGCATATGTGCGTTTATTATTAGCATTACTGTATCGTATCCTAGTGACAGTGTACTGTTTATCAAACTGTTAGCAACTGTCAGAAATAGCCCATTACTTCACATGTGAAATATTTTGTTCGTTAGAAGCAAACATTTCACTTATATCTGACTGGTAACTTAGCAACAACGATACTTTTCCTCTCGCAATGGCGTAAGTATGCTGTTATTAGCTTGTTTTTAGGAAAGTAAATAGATTTTGTGCGAGATCATGCGTATTTGCTTGTTTTCCGCACAGAACCAATACGCGGTAAGTGTGAAATACCACATTCAGTATTCCCAACGTAACACACATAACAATTTCCCTCTTCTTACCGCTTAAGCGCGACATTAATTTTACTGCTTTAGGCTTTTAACATATTATTTTCAGAGACGTTTAACATAGTAATAATTATAAATTGGAAACTTACCACTGCAATTTCACCTAAATTGCAATGTTAATTATTGTTTTTAAATATTTGCAAAAATTAAGTAAAGTCTACTACTCCACGAAACTTATTGCATCCCTGATACAAGTAACACTAAGGAAGCCGTGAAAAAATCAACAAGATTCCAGATGCGGATGTTATTACTGCAATATGTTATATAAATAATATTGTTAAAATATTAAAATGAAAAATAAATCATTACATAACCTTACCGTTTGTTTTAAGTTCGCATTTATAGGCTGGGGGAAAAAAAAGACAGACGTATATCACGGCCTGCTGGAGTATAGTAAACACAGAAAACATTTTATAGCAACAATATTGAAGAAAGATATTTTGGTTTTCCGAAGTTGCCGTCATTAAACAGAAACCAACATGGAGATTTCATTGCAGCTAATTAGAAATTCGTATTTCAGGTATGTAATAAACGATCTTCGCACAAAATAATGTACGATACACGAGCAGTATGTTTGTTTTCATGTTCTCGGAAATTAAAAAAGCTCAACTACGTTTCGCTTTTTCAATCTTTTCCTCGAACATGAAAACGTCAACATACCGCTCTTGTAACGCATATTACTATTGCCACAGTCTAGTATATAGTTATTCCTAGTTATCTAGTTATTCCTAAACAGCAGTATCTTAAAGACAATATACTGTATTTTGCCTATTTTCATTCCATTATGTCCTACGGAATAATATTTTGAGGAAATTCTGCAGATATTAAAAATATATTCTTATTACAAAAAAGAGCCATTAGAATAATAGTTGGAGCAAAGGCTAGAGAATCATGTCGATTATTTTAAAAAAATTAGAGATTCTAACCTTAACAAATCAATACATATACTCTTATAATAAATTTCCTCTTATGTGATAAAGAAAATTTTCCTACTAACTCAGCCATACATAGTATAAATACCCGCAGAAAGAATGATTTTCATACGCCTTCATCAAATTTATCATGCTATCAAAGGGGAGTACGTTACATGGCGATAAAAATGTTCAATAGTCTTCCCGAAGACATTAAGAATCATAACCAAAACCCTGCATTATTTAAGGTAAAACTAAAAAATTACTTAATATCTCACACTTTCTATTCTGTAGATGAATTCTTGACATTTCACAGGACTGTGTAAATATTTTAATACTATTAAATGGTAAACATATTACATTGTATAAGATATTATTTTTATTAAGGTATTAATTCTGCACATGTTTCATATTTGCATTTTATATGTATTGCATTTATATTTAAACGTAAGAATTGGACATGTTCTTTATTTTATGCTATAAAACAAATGTAAGAATATTATGGAACGAATAAATCCATCCATCCATCCATCCATCCATCTATCTATCTATACAGTAACGAAGCTTTAGTTTATGAGGATATTAGGAACAAAAGACTGTGCAGGTACTATTTCGCATTGTCTGTAATGAGGCGATAGTAGCGATTCTAGTGGTTAGCAACTATCTATGGATGCATATTTACTACGTATTGAGCTTCGTGACTGTATATACTAGACTGTGGTTTTACTGTGATAGTGTTGGTTGCTATTGACGACCGGACGTAAGTCACATTACTTCTTACTTTCCTAGGGAAGTAAGAGAAAATATTTCGTTTAACAGTCGCATAGCAACAAACAAAAGAATACTCAAAAGTCAACGACCCTCCTAACAGTTCTTACATTAAATTATGTAAAATGAAGAAATATATTTTTATTGCGTGAAATATGGGAATGGGGGAAAAAAAAAAAAACATTATATGTAATTCGTGAGTTAAGTAGAATTTGTTAGCCTGGAGTACTTCGTTACAAACTCGTCCTCGACTAGCAAACACTACTTACCTTCCTTAATGCACAAATAATTATTAGGTATATCATGCTAGGGTTTTAAACAATTCATTAGACTGCAAAAGGGAAAGTAATTACAATAATAATTGGGCGTACTATGATAAGATAAAATTGTGTAGGTATATTACAGGCGGCTAAAAGTCCGTTATGTGTCCCTGAATAATTATGTCAGGAACTCAATGCGCCAGTCACAAATAATAGTCAATTTAGTTACTTATAAGATAAATAATTCCGAATGCGCTTTTCTGTCGCCATTGTATCATCCATTTTTTTGTTATAACAAAGAAAAGCGTTAGTTACTGACTTGCATTAATGCTACTCATGTTTAGAAGTCTAGGTAGACTATCCATCCTGATGAATGAATGAATGAATGAATGAATGAATGGATAGATGGACGAAGTAGGAGAAGAAATATTTAAAATGTACTCGAAAAAACCCAACCAGGCAATCAGCCCAAGCGGGAATCGAACCCGCGCCCGCTGCGGCCTGAAAATGTGCTGATGAGAAAACGCATTCTTCACATCCCACATACAGTTGACCACCAGTGTTACGAATTCGTAGTTGGAATTGGTATTCCACGACTTTTAATTTAATTAAAAATTCCTCGTTTGCACTCCGCAACAAAATGATCTATGGCACTGTATTACATAGTATACTAATCAACCTAGTAGACACCTGTTCACTTCACACTACCAAATAAATTGGTGCATAATAAGCAAACATGCTTCAAAGCAATTCACAGGCGTTCCGTGCTCACTAAAAAAAAAAAAGAAACTTAAACACCAAACGCGCTTTGAAGAGTTAAATTCACATGTTAATTTTACTCTAAAAATAGGGTTACTAGATGTAAAAAAAATGAAAAGCAGTATATTTTTCTTGAAAAAAGCAGGACATAAAAATATGACGCTAATTTCGAATAATTCTGATAAGAATGTAAATTGTTGAACTTGGTGTACACTAGAATCTAGTTTTCAAATTTTCAGAAAATTTTCATTTTCTTTCACTAGTTTTCAAAGTTTCAGAAAATTTGCATTTTCTTTCACTAGTTTTCAAAGTTTCAGAAAATTTGCATTTTCTTTCACTAGTTTTCAAAGTTTCAGAAAATTTGCATTTTCTTTCACTAGTTTTCAAAGTTTCAGAAAATTTGCATTTTCTTTCACTAGTTTTCAAAGTTTCAGAAAATTTGCATTTTCTTTCACTAGTTTTCAAAGTTTCAGAAAATTTGCATTTTCTTTCACTAGTTTTCAAAGTTTCAGAAAATTTGCATTTTCTTTCACTAGTTTTCAAAGTTTCAGAAAATTTGCATTTTCTTTCACTAGTTTTCAAAGTTTCAGAAAATTTGCATTTTCTTTCACTAGTTTTCAAAGTTTCAGAAAATTTGCATTTTCTTTCACTAGTTTTCAAAGTTTCAGATAATTTGCATTTTCTTTCACTAGTTTTCAAAGTTTCAGAAAATTTGCATTTTCTTTCACTAGTTTTCAAAGTTTCAGAAAATTTGCATTTTCTTTCACTAGTTTTCAAAGTTTCAGAAAATTTGCATTTTCTTTCACTAGTTTTCAAAGTTTCAGAAAATTTGCATTTTCTTTCACTAGTTTTCAAAGTTTCAGAAAATTTGCATTTTCTTTCACTAGTTTTCAAAGTTTCAGATAATTTGCATTTTCTTTCACTAGTTTTCAAAGTTTCAGAAAATTTGCATTTTCTTTCACTAGTTTTCAAAGTTTCAGAAAATTTGCATTTTCTTTCACTAGTTTTCAAAGTTTCAGAAAATTTGCATTTTCTTTCACTAGTTTTCAAAGTTTCAGAAAATTTGCATTTTCTTTCACTAGTTTTCAAAGTTTCAGATAATTTGCATTTTCTTTCACTAGTTTTCAAAGTTTCAGAAAATTTGCATTTTATTTCACTAGTTTTCAAAGTTTCAGAAAATTTGCATTTTCTTTCACTAGTTTTCAAAGTTTCAGAAAATTTGCATTTTCTTTCACTAGTTTTCAAAGTTTCAGAAAATTTGCATTTTCTTTCACTAGTTTTCAAAGTTTCAGATAATTTGCATTTTCTTTCACTAGTTTTCAAAGTTTCAGAAAATTTGCATTTTCTTTCACTAGTTTTCAAAGTTTCAGAAAATTTGCATTTTTTTTCACTAGTTTCAAAGTTCCAGAAAATTTGCATTTTCTTTCACTAGTTTTCAAAGTTTCAGAAAATTTGCATTTTCTTTCACTAGTTTTCAAAGTTTCAGAAAATTTGTATTTTCTTTCACTAGTTTTCAAAGTTTCAGAAAATTTGCATTTTCTTTCACTAGTTTTCAAAGTTTCAGAAAATTTGCATTTTTTTTCACTAGTTTTCAAAGTTTCAGAAAATTTGCATTTTTTTTCACTAGTTTCAAAGTTTCAGAAAATTTGCATTTTCTTTCACTAGTTTCAAAGTTTCAGAAAATTTGCATTTTCTTTCACTAGTTTCACCAGCCTTCGACATAAACAAACGAAGATTGCACAATATTATAAAGGTAACTTAAACATACACTACAGAGATTCGCCACATGAATTGAATTGTGCGCTCCTGGTGGCCTGGCTGTGAAGCTTAATACTTGAAAATTTGAGCGCAATATTGGTGGTTTTGTTGATCAAATTATAAAGACCGTTAAATATGAATGTTATTAGTTTTGTGTTTATGTTATTTAATTAAGATAATAAGTAAAAATTTCAACAGAAGTAATAGGCCTATGGTTGGAGCGCGCGGAACTATTCCCGGTTTCTACTTCCAGACCTGGCAACGTTTCGGCCTACAGAGGAAGGCAATTGATGACATCGTTCTTGCAGCTCTGAGAGGACCAATATTTCTACTCTGAAACCATCTCTACGGTCAACAGTGATCTTCAAGTAATTAAGTAGTACCTAATTATTTATTCAGTAATTTCTTGTCTTTGTTGTAAGAATCCATTAACCATACCGCGTAATATTACACGCTTGAGTGTCTTACCTATAACATTTTGTGCGAGATCGTGCGTATTTGCTTGTTTTCCGCACAGAACCGATCCGCGGTAAGTGTGAAATACCACATTCAGTATTCCCAACGTAACACATAACAATTTCCTTCTTCTTACCGCTTAAGCGCGACATTCATTTTACTGGTTTAGGCTTTTAACTTATTAATTTGAGAGATGTTTAACATAGTAATAATTATAAATTGGAAACTTACCACTGCAATTTCACCTAAATTGCAATGTTAATTATTGTTTTTAAATATTTGCAAAAAGGTAAGTAAAGTCTACTACTCCACGAAACGTATTGCATTCCTGATACAAGTAACATTAAGGAAGCCGTGAAAAAATCAACACGATTCCAGATGCGGATGTTATTACTGCAATATGTTATATAAATAATATTGTTAAAATATTAAAATGAAAAATAAATCATTACATAACCTTACCGTTTGTTTTAAATTCGCATTTATAGACTGGGAGGGGGAAAGACAGACATATATCACGGCCTGCTGGAGTATAGTAAACACAGAAAAGATTTTATAGCAACAATGTTGAAGAAAGATATTTTGGTTTTCCGAAGTTGCCGTCATTAAACAGAAACTAACATGGAGATTTCATTGCAACTAATTAGAAATTCGTCTTTCAGGTATGTAATAAACGATCTTCGCACAAAATAATATACGATACACGAGCGGTATGTTTGTTTTCATGTTCTCGGAAATTAAAAAAGCTCAACTACGTTTCGCTTTTTCAATCTTTTCCTCGACCATGAAAACGTCAACATACCGCTCTTGTAACGTATATTACTATTACCTTTGCAATGAAGCTTCAATCAGCCGCAAAGATGTAGCCTACCTTAAATAATACGATTAGTAGGGGCAGTGATCGATAAGACTACTCACTATGGCTGCGTCCCGGTTTTGACTTTCTAGAGGAAGAAGGCAGAGGATGCGTGTATACGAACGTACCTGTACCTGCACTGTGACGTCACATATACTTCGAATCTGGCAACTTCATTCCAGTTTATAGACAGCTGGAATACGAAGCCTAGCCATCAAACTCTCAATTCCCCTTTAGTGGCCAACCCTCATGCACTGTGTCACAGATGTGTGACAGTGGCACAATGTCCAACACACTATGTGCAGAGGTGCACTCATTACGAGTGGCTAAGTGGCCGGGATCCGGCGGAATGTGTGCTATCTTGAATCACTAAGTGATTATTTACGCATATAATATTATTGCGATGTACCGAAATACATAAATAATTATACTTCCGTGCAGGAATTCTGCATTACAATATGATGAAGCGGAGAAAAATTCTCTAAAAGGTGGAACCTAAACTGAGAGGATCCAATCCGACATTGGAACTGGAATCCGGTGTGGCTTAGTGGATAAAGTGTCAGCACGTAGAGCTGAAAACCCAGGTTCGAGTCCCGATGCCGGAGAGAATTTTTCTCCGCTCCACCCATCCATCATAATGACCACTTATCACGGAGTCCAAGATCGGTGTGGCGACCCATGGATAAATATATAATAGGATGCGAAACTGCGGTCAGCACCATCTGGCGGCGGGGGGCTGAAATAAGATGATCAGCGCCCAACGTCGTAGGTGGTGAACATTAGAACTACGTGTTGGGTACATTAACCAGAGTTCTCTATTTATCCGTTCGAGATATTGCTCGAAGAGACAAGATGGCAGACGGAAACTTGTTAATAAGTGAACATAAAGTGATACTACGTGTGTATAAGCAGTGTATGCTAAACAGTGATGTTTATGGATGTTGTAAAAATAGTGTTGTTGAATGTATTGTAAAGTAATAGTAATATAATAAATTGAACTATCTAAGTAGTTCTTGCAGACTTTTCCATTGTGCTGTACAATAAATACCCAAAGAATACAACCCCAATTATCTAACCTTTTGCTTTATTTTTTGTCTCTGTCTGGTTATATTTTAATTGGGTAGTGTAAAATAGATCGTCTCTTTTATCTTCCTGTTGGCTCCGGTAAGAATTTTCAGTAGAAGATGCTCTGAGGAATAAAATGTTTTGTTTAAAATTGGGTTAGTTTTGAATATCGATGAGGGTGGGAGGGAATACGTTCTGCACAGTTTAACATTTTCGTCACCAGGTGCGCTGCTAAATGCATGGAGTAATTAGTTACTCTTTTCGCTACTTGGTGCGTTGCTAGATGTAATAACGCCCCTCCTCCCAACAGGTGGCAGCAAGATCAATTTCTACAACAGCACCTCTAGTATGTGTTACGGGAAACTCAGTAAGTTTCGCATCCTAGTATTATATATTCATCCATGGAGTCTGCATCAGTCGCAAGCCCGAATGGGGGGAAAGAAACGGAGATCATGATGGAAGGGGGAAATGTAGATGAAGTATTGTGTTGGTGTAATGATATAAGGAAACGGAACTACTCGAAAATTTGCACTGGAATTTGAAACCAATCCGTCATTCTCCTTGCAGTTTTCTATTACTTAATGATAGAGAAAACCACCAAAATCCTCGATCAGAATGATCACCGACGGGATTTGAACGTGAGACATCCCAAATTAGAGTCCGGTGTTCTACAACCTATTTTCTTAGTATTACAGATTGTATTCATTGTTAAGTATTTTCACAGCATCTAACTATATAGACAGCTTCAAAGAGGTTAAGATCTCGTGTAGAAGATACCTTTATGATTCTGGCACACGTGTAACCAGAAAGTCTACAGCCTGGTCCATAGCGCACATCATATCTGAAAGTGTAGTCCGGTATGTTTTGCATATCCGGGATCCTGTTATTAGCGTCTAACGCTGTATTTTTCTGCGGTTATTTTTTCCTCCACGACCGTGAGATGTGGGGAATTTCAAGGTTACACTTTAATATATACGTATCACATTAATTTTCCATACCTGAAGGCAAATATTAACCCGATAACGCTCTGCAGTGAAAGAGAGGCTGGGAGAACCAGGGACGCAACACTTGCGGAGGCAACTATCATTTTTAACGCAAGCGACACAAAAAAGTTACAAAGACAGAACACGGTTTCCAGAGTCAGGCTTGAGTTGTAAAGCTGGCCATTAGCGTAAGTATCATCTTATGCACAGGACATGTCCAATTAAGGGAAGGGGATACTAAAATTTGACTGAAATTTACATGTTTTTTTTTTAAATTTTGAATAATGTCAAGGAAAAAAATTGTTCCGGCGCCTGGTATCGAGCCCGGGACCTTTGGCTGAGCGCGCGAGCGCTCTTCCGACTGAGCTACCTAAGAACTACACCAGACACTTTCTTTTGTTTTGTTTTTGGGTACATATGAATTACAGTGAAATATTAATGGCAAGTAGAGTAATTATCTCATGCCTCCTTGTTAATTATTGTACCAGTGCACTTTATTTGAACCAGGTACCCAGCTTTGAAGCCGCTAGCCCTGTGAATTTAGAGTATGCTCAATTTTTCCCTTTACATCAACATACCTCAAGTGGGCTGACAGACCACCATAGACCCAACACTGAGTGCACACAAACTCTTTGTGACTTGAATTGTGGTTTTCTGTTAACGAACAGTAACGTATATTATTCAAATCTGGCTTGTCGGTGTCTGGTGTATTTTCTGGGTAGCTCAGTCGATAGAGCGTTGGCGCGCTCAGCCAAAGGTCCCGGGTTCGATACCCGGCCGCGGAACAATTTTTCCCTTGAAATTATTCAAATCAGCTTCACAGGGAGTTATACCTGAAAGTTAGATGAAAAAAAATGTTTTCGCTTAAGATAATCATTGACTGTAAGGAATACATTACAAACTAGCCATACCCGTGCGCTTCGCTGCACTTGTTAGAAATAAACATAAAGTAATTACTTACATAATTAAAATACGACATTTTGTCCAGGGAACATCCGTGTCTGATAGAAGGATAAATCGTTTAGTATGTTACTTAATTGAAATTGCATTAAAATACGATCATTTTGGTCCAGAGAGCACTCATTTCCTGCAAGGATAATTCCTTTAACATATTTCTTAATAGTTATTACATGCAAATAATTAATATAGAGACATTTGGTTAAGGGAACACACGTTTTTGGTGCAAGATTAACATTTTTCTAAATTAGTCTTGACTGCATTCTTTAATAAATCACTCCATATTAATGTCAATATAGAGTGGATTGTATACGAAGATTTTTTTTTATGTTTACCTCACTGTGTACCTTTTTTGTTGTAAGTTTACTTATACACACTATAACATCTGTGGTAATGTCGCGTGTTTAGAATGTGTGGGTATACCAGTAGGCCGTTTTTACTCTTGTTGAGTTCCTGTTTCTATTGTGGGTCACTATCACCACGGCATGGGGCGTCCTCAGGTTGCGGATCGAGGAGACGGCCTCCAGATATGGAGGGTAGCTGTGAATATATTGAATAAGCACTCGCGGACAGCCGATGAGGAGTGGTCCTCCAGCTTGGGGGTTCGGCGAAGGGCTAACAACCTACTACCGTAAAAAACAGCTTGTTACGAATCCTTCAAATAAGCATCGGAATGGGACATTATGTCTCGTGACGAGAATATTGTACGAAATGGAAATATAAAAATTGGAAATTTATCTGATTGAACAGGTGGAGAAGTTCAAACACCTGGGAGCAAGAGTAACAAATATAAATGATACTCGGGAGGAAATTAAACACAGAATAAATATGGGAAATGCCTGTTATTATTCGGTTGAGAAACTTTTATCATCCAGTCTGCTGTCGAAAAATCTGAAAGTTGGAATTTATAAAACAGTTATATTACCGGTTGTTCTGTATGGTTGTGAAACTTGGACTCTCACTTTGAGAGAGGAACAGAGATTAAGGAAGTTTGAAAATAAGGTGCTTAGGAAAATATTTGGGGCTAAGAGGGATGAAGTTACAGGAGACTGGAGAAAGTTACACAACACAGAACTGCACGCATTGTATTCTTCACCTGACATAATTAGGAACATTAAATCCAGACGTTTGAGATGGGCAGGGCATGTAGCACGTATGGGCGAATCCAGAAATGCATATAGAGTGTTAGTTGGGAGGCCGGAGGGAAAAAGACCTTTAGGGAGGCCGAGACGTAGATGGGAGGATAATATTAAAATGGATTTGAGGGAGGTGGGATATGATGATAGAGAATGGATTAATCTTGCTCAGGATAGGGACCAATGGCGGGCTTATGTGAGGGCGGCAATGAACCTCCGGGTTCCTTAAAAGCCAGTATGTATGTATGTATGTATGTATGTATGTATGTATGTATGTATGTATGTATGTATGTATGTATGTATGTATGTATGTATGTATGTATGTATGTATGTATAGTGTGTTGTAGATGGCTTGTGTTCACGTAACTGATCATAGATTTTGATTAATGTTTATCTTACTAGTAATTGAGACGGTGATAAATCTTGGCATCGGGTTCTTGTGACAGTTAACCTTGTTGGTGGTTGTGTTCCAAATTCAACCCTCCAACGTCGTTGAATCTCAACAACATTCCCCACTTTCCATAACATTTCAGTATCCTCTTACGTTCATCGAACGATAATTGCACCGCCATGTTTGTTTAGAAACAGATGAACATGTTTCCATGCTTTCCACTGCCTTCTGAATCATAAACCGCAAAAATCGTATTTCTATCTCATTTCTTTGCTGTGAAATAGTATTTCAAAGAGTGTATACATCAATTTGGAACACTTTGTATTATTCCATTCTCGTCGCCGATAATAATTTGTTAGTTAGAGAATAATAAGGATTTATTCAATAACCTTTTGGCTAAAACAACAATGGACAACATAATCAAAAAACAATAGTAATATACGTTACAAGAGCGGTATGTTGACATTTTCATGTTCGAGGAAAAGATTGAAAAAGCGAAACGTAGTTGAGCTTTTTTAATTTCCGAGAACATGAAAACAAACATACCGCTCGTGTATCGTACATTATTTTGTGCGAAGATCGTTTATTACATACCTGAAAGACGAATTTCTAATTAGTTGCAATGAAATCTCCATCTTGGTTTCTGTTTAACGACGGCAACTTTGGAAAACCAAAATATCTTTCTTCAACATTGTTGCTATAAAATGTTTTCTGTGTTTACTATACTCCAGCAGGCCGTGATATACGTCTGTCTTTTTTTTCCCCCAGTCTATAAATGCGAACTTAAAACAAACGGTAAGGTTATGTAATGATTTATTTTTCATTTTAATATTTTAACAATATTATTTATATAACATATTGCAGTAATAACATCGGCATCTGGAATCTTGTTGATTTTTTCACGGCTTCCTTAATGTTACTTGTATCAGGGATGCAATAAGTTTCGTGGAGTAGTAGACTTTACTTAATTTTTACAAATATTTAAAAACAATAATTAACATTGCAGTTTAGGTGAAATTGCAGTGGTAAGTTTCCAATTTATAATTATTACTATGTTAAACGTCTCTAAAAATTATATGTTAAAAGCCTAAAGCAGTAAAATGAATGTCGCGCTTAAGCGGTAAGAAGAGGGAAATTGTTATGTGTGTTACTTTGGGAATACTGAATGTGGTATTTCACACTTACCGCGTATTGGTTCTGTGCGGAAAACAAGCAAATACGCACGATCTCGCACAAAACGACATTATGGGAATCCATGGCCTTCAATACACATCAACGTAGCCTATAAATCTCGACTCCAGTCGTAGTGAACTTGCACTCTCTGTGTACATTACGTCACAAGATTCCTGCAAGCCTTCTTCTGTTTAGTGAACTATTATTCTTGCGTGTTTGTGCGTTATGTCACGCCGCTTATAATAAAGTTGGCCTCAGAAGGATAACGCATTTCATAACAGCAACTCGGAGCTTTCTATCGTCCACCTGATCGACACAACAAATGGCCATTAAAACGATCTGCAACACGCGACCTCATTGGCAGAACTGGTCACCGCTCGAGCTGTGTAAGGAGACTGCTGCAGAATCAGGCAATTCACGGACCTATTCTTATTATTGTGTCACACCCGAGGGCGTCAATGTGGGGCATAGTCTCCAAGGGTTTGTGTGTAGTGATGGAGGAAATAAATTGAATACCGATATATTGATATTGCAATATATTGCAAACCTAATTTCGATAATCGATATATACAGTATATTGCAGGAAATATATCGATATATCGAAAGATTATCGATATATAGCTATTCCGTAAGCAAATTGCATTTTCAAGTGTACAGGAGTGGCAAAAAAAACCGGACCGACCCTTGTAGCTGATTTCAGAGCCTTGTTCACTCCAGAGCACGATAGACTGGTAACTAAGTCGTTCGTAGTTCGAATCCTGCCTGGGTAGGAAACTTTTTTTTTGTTCCTTATTGAAATTTATTCCCAATACTTTTCGATTGCTAGTAAAATTCATGTTCTGGGAGTAATAAGTTAATTAAGTAGTAAAATATCGCTGCAATCGAAAAATATTGGGAATAAATTTGAATAAGGAATAAAAAATGTTTCCTTCCCAGGTAGGATTCGAACCACGAAAGTCTTAGTTACAGTCTATCGTGCTCTGGAGTGAACAAGGCTCTGAAATCAGCTACAAGGGTCGGTACGGTTTTTTTTGCCACTACTCTACATTTACTGTATTACAATAAGATTACTTAAATTTTAATATTTCTTTTTACCATTGGAATTAACATCATAACAGTGAACGGGATAAATGTAAAATTGTAACAATGAAAAATACATTTTCAATACCATTTGATGTAGGCTCTAACCTAAATGAAAATTATGGTGGGGGTAAGGTGAGCTTAAATGATACAGTGGGAAAGAGTTTAGTGAACTCTACATGGTTGAGTATTTGATATTGGAACACGATTCAATTATTCTAATTTTATATAGGACTCAATCCAGAATACAGATATAATGCTCTTTTCTACCTAACAACGTAATAATTTTAAAATGTAACTAACGGAACTTGTAATTATTTTTAAATGTAAATAAACCGTACTTAAAATGTTACAAGTTTTAGCAAACTTCACAATTGATTTGATACAATCCTTCTACAGTATAGTAAGTTCCCATTGCAAATTATTGGTACACACCAAAATCCCAAACAATGGTGATGATTATAGGGATAGAATTTTTATGCGCTAAAAAGATATAATAAGAAAACAGAATGTCAGCACTAGGTTGAGCTTAGAAATCATAGCGGTAAACAAATGTTACATGGGTATTAAATCATTGTTTCTCTTTCCATTTCAGAATATAGAAATAAAAGTTTTGATACCCGTTTTGAGGTCAGACGGTTCCCTTTCAGGGTGGGAGTTGCTCCTGCCTTCGAGAACATTAATAACAATATTAAAACCGCAGTAGATAAACCTCCCGTCTGTCTCACGTTCGCACACGCTGCATTTTGAATTTGGTGCTGCATATTAAACAGTTTAAATTCGAATTCCGGTCCAGCCAATCAGAATAAGATACTGAGTGAGGTTACACAATTATGTAACTTTCATTAGCGCCATCTTTCGGAAACTATCGGAGTTGTCTAGTGTGGATTTCATTGTTGTTGATAATGATAATAATTCTACAAAAAAAAAACGATAAATTTATAACAAAACCGATATATTATCACAGTCCAGTATATACAGTCACGAAGCTCAATACGTAGTAAATATGCATCCATAGATAGTTGCTGATCGCTACTATCGCCTCATTACAGACAATGCGAAATAATAACTGCACAGTCTATTGTTCCTAGCAGCCTCAGAACTCAAGCTTCGTGACTGTATAACTAGACTGTGATATACGCAAATTTCGATACCGATATATCGCAATATCGAAACGAAAATATAGGTATTTCGTAAAAAAAAAAAACGATATATCGTTTCCATCTGTATTTGTGTGGTACTTCTCTGTAGATATCTCTAACAATCCAATCGAACTAGAGTCCGACGGTAGACGTGGAACTAGTTTCGACCGTTTCCTGGAATGGAAGGATGACTTCTTCATTAAGAAGTGGATGGTTAGCTTACAGGAGCAACTCAAGTACGTGAGAACTAAAGAAACTAGTTTTTGTGCATTTTAGTGTGTCTCACGATCTTTCGGAGATAGCCAAACACAATCTCATCCTACGGAGGATTATCACGTGCTATCTGCAATTATAAATAGCCGCGCTATTACACGTTCTGAAAACATTAAGTTCATAACACAGAAGTAAAAATGTTCCGTCAATATGAAACTAAACACAAAAAGACGGAAAGTAACACAAAGGACTTTCCTGTTTTGAGGAGCGTCAATGCCGAACACGTCAAAATCATCTTCCTTCTTCGAAATGTCTTTAATGTCACCTCCGTTATTTGTCTCCATTGTCTACGTTAACAATTAAAATATATGTAGGCCTACTACGTTACATGATAAATAATAATTTAATTGTCGCATTTTCTCCTCTTCTTTTCAAGCGCCTCAGACAGTCTGTCCAAATCTCACGACACACTTTCCCTTTCACTCTTATAAATAAATAAATAAATAAATAAATAAATAAATAAATAAATAAATAAATTAATTAATTAATTAATTAATAAGTAAATAGATAAATAAATAATTAAATAAATAAATAAATTAATTAATGAATAAATAAATAAATAAGTAAATAGATAAATAAATAATTAAATAAATAAATAAATAAATAAATAAGTAAATAAATTAATGAATAAATAAATAAGTAAATAGATAAATAAATAATTAAATAAATAAATAGATGGATAAATAAATAGATGGATAAATAAATAAATAGATAGATAAATAAATAGAGGGATAAATAAATAAATAAATAGATAGACAAATAAAAAGATAGATAAATAAATAGTTAGATAGATAGATAAATAAATAAATAGATAAATAAATAGGTAAATAGATGGATAAATAAATAGATAGCTAAATAAATATATAGATAGATAGATAGATAGATAGATAGATAGATAGATAGATAGATAGATAGATAGATAGATAGATAGATAGATAGATAGATAGATAGATAGATAGATAGATAGATAGATAGATAGATAGATAGATAGATAGATAGATAGATAGATAGATAGATAGATAGATAGATAGATAGATAGATAGATAGATAGATAGATAGATAGATAGATAGATAGATAGATAGATAGATAGATAGATAGATAGATAGATAGATAGATAGATAGATAGATAGATAGATAGATAGATAGATAGATAGATAGATAGATAGATAGATAGATAGATAGATAGATAGATAGATAGATAGATAGATAGATAGATAGATAGATAGATAGATAGATAGATAGATAGATAGATAGATAGATAGATAGATAGATAGATAGATAGATAGATAGATAGATAGATAGATAGATAGATAGATAGATAGATAGATAGATAGATAGATAGATAGATAGATAGATAGATAGATAGATAGATAGATAGATAGATAGATAGATAGATAGATAGATAGATAGATAGATAGATAGATAGATAGATAGATAGATAGATAGATAGATAGATAGATAGATAGATAGATAGATAGATAGATAGATAGATAGATAGATAGATAGATAGATAGATAGATAGATAGATAGATAGATAGATAGATAGATAGATAGATAGATAGATAGATAGATAGATAGATAGATAGATAGATAGATAGATAGATAGATAGATAGATAGATAGATAGATATAGATATAGATAGATAGATAGATAGATAAATACATAAATAAATAAAATAAATAAATAAGTAAATAAATAAATAAAAATGAGTGAAATGTTTATGCTATTCGTGATTGTTGTGAGCATGGTTGGTATTATACGGCTGTTTCAAAATTTGAAATAACATTTTGACATTTTTTTTCATTTCTATCTTCATACTCCTGGCATTCAAACCTAATGAAGCGGAGTCTTCTCTTTAACAACTTCATAATCGCTTCCTCATTCCAGGAGGCCTAGTCTCGAGACAACAATGCAACTGATAATCTAAAGGATTCACATATCAATATGCCGCCAATGAGTTGTTTTAAATTGCATTGAATAATGCCACTCTACAGACTTGGGTTCATTTGGAAATTAATACCACATTTGAATACTTTAGAATTACGGTACACTATGTTAAATTAAAATTAACGATTTATGTCCCCACTTTATTAATTAACCACATTAATTGTGTATGAATAATAATTCATTAAACTAAAATTAAACTTAATACTTCGTTTAAATTTTAACTTAAAAAGTTTCACGTGAATCTTTCCTAAGTTCATTTGATACCTAAATTATATATCTACAGCAACTGATTTCAACATCCCCCTCACTTAAAGACATAAATTACTGAACTTAAGAAGCATTAAAATATATTATTCATTTATCAATTAATACGTAAGCGTTATTGTTGGAAGTGCCCATTTTAAAAATCGACATCCAGGATGGCTGGGTGATTTCTTTCAGGAAATGCTACAATGGACATAACCTTTTAAAATATAAAAACAAATGAGGATGGATCTGCGCGCGCGCGCACGTACATACATACATATACTCCTACGTTTTCTGTCCAAGGGCAGGTCTTTCACTGCAAACCCAGCTTTCTCCAATCTTTTCTATTTTCTGCCTTCCTCTTAGTCTCCGCATATGGTCCATATATCTTAATGTCGTCTATCATCTGATTTCTTCTGCCCCGAACTCTTCTCCCGTTCACCATTCCTTCCAGTGCATCCTTCAGTAGGCAGTTTCTTTTTAGCCAGTGACCCAACCAATTCCTTTTCCTCTTCCTGATCAGTTTCAGCATAATTTTTTCTTCACCCACTGTTTCCAACACAGCTTCATTTCTTATTCTGTCTGTCCGCTTCATATGTTCTATTCTTCTCCATATCCACATTTCAAAAGCTTCTATTCCCTTCTCTTAATTTTGGTTAGAATCCATGTCATGGTAGACAATCTTGTTCTGATAAAATGCGTTGTTCGTGCTTGCTCTCAACCCAGTAGTAAGACCACCAATGGAAGGCCTGTTTTCTACTTTGTACTATTTTGTTTATCATACGCCACTCTCTGTGTGGCCTCGTCTCATCCAGGTAGTAAATAAATAGTTCCAGCTCCTTCACTATAATTTCTATGCATCTTAGATAGTTATGGCGCCATCCTACCGTGTGTTGCTTATCAATGAGGAAAGATTTTCTATTCCTGCTTTCGTGCTTGAATTCCAGTACTCTTATTAGCAAACGATGCATTGCAGCCAGGGTTGAGACTTCACGCGTAATAAAAGGTTATTTACATTACCAGTAAAATACACGTAAATAATGCGTAATTAACGTAATAAAAATAAATGCAAAATACGAAAAAAAAAACCTTCAAGAACTTTTATTTTTAGGCTTAGTGGATAAAGCGAAAGCGAAAGCGATCGGTTTGGAAGTAAATCCTGAAAAGACAAAGTACATGATTATGTCTCGTGACCAGAATATTGTACGAAATGGAAATATAAAAATTGCAGATTTATCCTTCGAAGGGGTGGAAAAATTCAAATATCTTGGAGCAACAGTAACAAATATAAATGACACTCGGGAGGAAATTAAACGCAGAATAAATATGGGAAATGCCTGTTATTATTCGGTTGAGAAGCTTTTATCATCTAGTCTGCTATCAAAAAATCTGAAAGTTAGAATTTATAAAACAGTTATATTACCGGTTGTTCTGTATGGTGGTGAAACTTGGACTCTCACTCTGAGAGAGGAACATAGGTTAAGGGTGTTTGAGAATAAGGTGCTTAGGAGAATATTTGGTTCTAAGAGGGATGAAGTTACAGGAGAATGGAGAAAGTTACACTACGTAGAACTGCAAACTGCACGCATTGTATCCTTCACCTGACGTAATTAGGAACATTAAATCCAGACGTTTGCGATGGGTAGGGCATGTAGCACGTATGGGCGAATCCAGAAATGCATATAGAGTGTTAGTTGGGAGACCGGAGGGAAAAAGACCTTTGGGGAGGCCGAGACGTAGATGGGAAGATAATATTAAAATGGATTTGAGGGAGATGGGATATGATGATAGAGACTGGATTAATCTTGCACAGGATAGGGACCGATGGCGGGCTTATGTGAGGGCGGCAATGAACCTTCGGGTTCCTTAAAAGCCATTTGTAAGTAAGTAAGTAAGTGGATAAAACATCAGCACGTAGAGCTCAAAACCCGGGTTCGGATGACGATGCCAGAGAGAATTTTTCTTTGTTCTGTAATCGTCTTCACCGTATTAATGATATGCATCTTAACTTTGTAAGGAATCTGCACTTTGAACAGCAACTGAGTCTACGTAGACTAAACATTATTAAGTCTTCTATTGCTCCCAACACTAAAGGAGAGATCTTGCGAAACAGAAGTTTTGAATCATGGTGTAAATTACCTCATAAGGGCAAAGGTGTTATCCTGTATTCTGAGTGCCTCAAGGCAAATTCCTGAATGTCATAAAAAGCAAATTTATCAATTTCAGAATACATTAATGCAATTAAAATGTCCAGTAGTCTATCTGCGGTTAGATCTGTGCCCGGCAGAAGTTTCAACACAACCCGTTGTCGCCATCCCGGCTGCAACGAGACGGAAACTCTTGGTCACGTGTTGGGGTTCTGTCGAAAAACAGAGCTGCTGCGCAACAATCGACACCATAAGGCCAGGACCGGTATTGCTGATGTCCTCAAGCGTCGCGGATGGGAAGTATACGAGGAGATCCACTGCGTTGCATCCATAGATTCGGACAGAAGAACAGATATTGTAGCCATCCAAAGGACTCAATCTAAGGGAATAGTTCTTGATCCTACAATCCGGTTTGAGAGGGATGTCCTGCAGGCACAACACGTTGACGAGGAGAAGAAATCCATTTATGAGTCCTGCATCCCATACCTAAGTGAGAAATATAACATTCCCACTAGTCAGTGGAGTGTTTCTGGTCTTTTGTTTGGTGCGCGTGGCACACTTCCTAAATTCACATGTGATATTTTAAAAGCACTCGGTCTCCGATTTTTTGAAATTGAAAATTTTTTATTGAATAGTCTTAAGCATTCTATCCAAATAATACATTACCATTTATACGTGGTACAGTCATTAAGTTCTGACACTGACTCCTGAAGGGTAGGCACCCACAAGAATCTGGATGTCTCAGAAGATGCCGCGTGATACGGCGTACACTTAAACAGATCGACATCCTCCCTCAATATAGTCGCCGTTGGCCGCTATGCACGTCTGCCAACGTTGGTGTAGCTGCTGGAAGCACCGCTGAAAGATGTTGGCAGGAAGATGCCGTACGGCTTCTCTTGTGGCAGTCATGACCTTTTCGGCCGCATAAAAATTACGCCCTCGTAGGATTGATTTCATGAGTGGAAAGAGAAAAAAAATCGCATGGTGCGAGATCAGGTGAGTACGGAGGGTGTGGCAAAACAGCGTCCTGTTGCCTTGCAAGTTCCTCTTGGACAAGGATGGAGCGATGTGCAGGGGCGTTGTCGTGTAGCAACAGTCAATTCTTCCTATGCCAAAGCTCAGGACGCTTACGACGAATTGAATTGCTTAAACGGCCAAGAATCTCTTTGTAGAGGATCTTGTCTACAGTTGCACCTTGTGGGATGAATTCTATGTGAACAATTCCATTTGAATAAAAAAAAACTGTTAAAGCATCACCTTGCCTTTTGACCTGTCTTGTTGCGGATTTTTCTGTCGTGGAAATAATGGCGTTTTCCAGGTGGCGGATTGTCGCTTCAGTTGCGGATCGTAAAGGAAACACCATGTTTCGTCTCCAGTTATGATCGGTTATAGCAGTTTCGCCTAATTTCTGACAGAACGTGACGTTTGCCCGTTGCTCAAACTGCAACATACTCGAGTTCCGACGCGCGCATTCAAATCACCGTCACAACAAAGACCGTAGTTCTGCTTACAGTGCATGCACTCAACTGTCTCCTGTTGAGTCGAGAGACTAACTGACAAGGTATCATACCATGGCGCCACCTATGCGCTATAGTGCACCACAACGCCACTATGCGCTCAGTATTAGAACTTAATGACTGTACCACGTATTTTGGTCATTGATGATCCTATTGGGTTTGCATTTCTCTGGATGTTTTACTAAACAATTCCTGTATTTAATCTTTCTGTCTTTTTAAATTATTCTGTAGTGCTTTTATTCTGGATCGTTATGGTCACCCCCATTGAGGGCAGATTATTTTGTTAAAAATAGTTGTTGTGTCGGAATGTCTTCCGAAATAAACTCCGTAAGTGGCGGTAACTCCTCGTGAATCACCCTGTATATCTCTAAAGCAACTACCTGGAGACTATTGCACAGTAGGTGCTAAATATGATTCTTATAGAGTGCAACCTTTGTAGCAGTTAAAGGAAGACGATTTTGACAGAAGGTGGCAGTTCACATTCTCTGACTTTGGCTTATATTCAGCTTACAGTTAACTGCATCGAACTAAATCACGTTCACTGGTATCATACACTATTATACATACTAACCCCTTATAGAAAAAAATACAAACAACGTTTCTTCCAGTGACAATATTTAAGAAGTTTAATTAAAAAAAATACAACTTCTCCTAGTTAATATCCAAAGTTCCACATCATTAGTGAGGTGTTTTAGAAAACAATATTGTAAACGATGAAGTAACAAAAATTTCTTGCCCTTTTGATTGTTCATAACCTCAAATTCCATGCCAGCACGTACTTTACACAACACCAACACACCGCAACAAGACAGCTGGAAATGAACTAATCTACCACAGGAAGACGACTAGACGTGAGCTTGTGAATGAATCATAGAGCCAAAAAATATAGTAGCTAAAAATGCAAACTGTTCCACAGATCGGAAAAGAAAAAAAATATCATAGCGTCTTAAACATACTCTGGGATAATTTTTTACATTCCAGAGCACTTTACTTTACAGAGAGAGAGAGGGGGGGAGGGAGAGGGAAAGGGAGTGGAGCACTTTACTTTACAGAGAGAGAGAGGGAGAGGGAGAGAGATCACAAGAATCCATGTTACGGAAGAAAAAAACGTGATTTTATCCTAAACTATTCAAAATCGGACACATGTATATATGAAATTTTTTCATCAGAATGATGTCAGAAATCAGATCCTAGAGTATTGCACAATCTTCGTGAATCACTCTGTATGTGTGGTCATTGGTCTAGAACAGCGGTGACCAAAACTCGAGCTGCAGTCATTACACGCGACAGACAGCCTATGAAGTATGGAGACGGAGGAAAGGTACTTTGCATGAAAACTACAACCAGTGGTGGTTCCTGTACTAACATCTTGATCAATCCCGCGGGTAAAAATCTCAAACTTTGCTGTATCAGTAATGTCACTGCTGTCATCAAGAGTCAGTGAATAACAGGCTATACGATTTTTCTTGCTTCTTTTTTTTAATCTTCCTCTTGAATATAATCAGAAATTTTCTAAATTCTTCTCTCGATACTTGGTCGAAACATTCGTAGTTTTTCAAAATTAAGAACTTCTTATGGACAAGTTATTTGAGATAATTTAATCATTACTCTTTTGAGCAATTCTGTTCTATTATAAGGCTTTAAAGCTCGAGATATTTCAAACCCCATAAGGCAGCTGACTTCCTTACATTTACTTGTCTCATATTTTTCTTCCTGGCTATGATTTGAGATTTGTGAATTCCTGGCGTTTTACAGTTCGTTGACACATACTATTTTTATTGGGTTATTTTACGACGCTGTATCAACATCTAGGTTAATTAGCGTCTGAATGAAATGGTGATAATGCCGATGAAATGAGTCCAGGGTCCAGCACCGAAAGTTACCCAGCATTTGCTCTTATTGGGTTGAGGGAAAACCCCGGAAAAAACCTCAACCAGGTAACTTGCCCCGACCGGGATTCGAACCCGGGCTACCTGGTTTCGCGGCCAGACGCTCTGACCGGACACATAATATTGAATCAGTTTTCCTACAATATTATTATTAAATGGATAACTAATAAATAGTTACCCTCATCTAAAGATTAAGAAGATTAAAATTGAGATAAAACCTAATAATTTTATCCTTCTAGGGAGAAGATCTAAAAATATCAATATCATGCACGTACAGAAGAATTATAGAAACACATACTTAGTGATCAGTAATAATAATAATAATAATAATAATAATAATAATAATAATACTTACTGGCTTTTAAGGAACCCGACGGTTCATTGCCGCCCTCACATAAGCCCGCCATTGGTCCCTATCCTGAGCAAGATTAACCCAGTCTCTATCATCATATCCCACCTCCCTCAAATCCAATATTAATAATAATAATAATAATAATAATAATAATAATAATAATAATAATAATAATAATAATACAGTCTCTGGCACGACCACAGCTAAATTGGAAATTTATCTTTTGAAGAGGTGGAGAAGTTCAAATATGTAGGAACAACAGTAACAAATATAAATGATACTCGGGAGGAAATTAAACACAGAATAAATATGGGAAATGCCTGTTATTATTCGGTTGAGAAGCTTTTATCATCCAGTCTGCTGTCGAAAAATCTGAAAGTTAGAATTTATAAAACAGTTATATTATCGGTTGTTCTGTATGGTTGTGAAACTTGGACTCTCACTTTTAGAGAGGAACAGAGATTAAGGGTGTTTGAGAATAGGGTGCTTAGGAAAATATTTGGGGCTAAGAGGGATGAAGTTACAGGAGAATGGAGAAAGTTACACAACGCAGAACTGCACACATTGCATTCTTCACCTGACATAATTAGGAACATTAAATCCACACGTTTGCGATGGGCAGGGCATGTAGCACGTATGGGCGAATCCAGAAATGCATATAGAGTGTTAGTTGGGAGGCCAGAAGGAAAAAGACCTTTGGGGAGGCCGAGACGTAGATGGGAAGATAATATTAAAATGGATTTGAGGGAGGTGGGATATGATGATAGAGAATGGATTAATCTTGCTCAGGATAGGGACCAATGGCGGGATTATGTGAGGGCGGCAATGAACCTCCGGGTTCCTTAAAAGCCAGTAAGTAAGTAAGTAAGTAAGTAAGTAAGTAAGTAAGTAAGGCATTTAATGTTTCTATATACTCCTAATTGAACCGTTGTCCGACAGAACAATAAAAAAGTTCTCCTCATTCTTTACGAAACTACCTCTTACTGCTTGTAGAGACAGTTTGTAGGGCGACAGGATACCACCACTGCTTGCCTTCAGTACGTGAATGAAACACGCAGCAATGTACAGGAAACTCCTCGTACCCGTTTGAATGTCAGTGATTACACGATGTCATCACGACGCCCGCTTTGGTCACCGCTGGTCTAGAAATAGGAGGAGACACTGAAGAGACTATGTTTCAAGAATGGATGAAAGGAGACTTGATAAAATTGTCATGACATACAGATCTCCTAAAATAAGACACCGGAATGCCAACTTAAGATACGGGCACAAAGAGAATATCGTCCAGAGAAGGCACATCGCAGAAACAATATTAGAAAAAAGAATAAGATTATCAACAGTAATCTCACTAGACGTTTTGATTTTATCGATAAATCTGCGAGTGGAACACGAGCAGATTTAGCTTTAGAAAATCAAAAATCGAGTGGGATTTAATTGACTATTACACGATTAGAAGAAAGTATATAAAGATTAGAAGTAACGAAGTACTCCAATACAATAAAATATTAATTGACTTACGAAAATACAACTGTCTTCAAACGTATTATTGTACCATCTCAACATTACAAATATTACGCTAGATGCATGCTAGATGGCAGTAGTGAGCAATGCCTTCTCGTCGAGAAGTTCTCGATCTATTATACACGATGGCAATGTTACTAGTCAAGAAGTCTTTGTTGATTCAGTTTAATTTTTATTAAAATGCAACATTCCACTTCAATTATCCGAATCCCAGTAATCAACGTCACTTGACAGATGATTTTCAATAAATCTTAATATTAAACAATCTCTGATACGTGACTATCCATAATATCATATAGCAGAAGCTATAACATAACCTAACTAATATACACAAGTGTTAGAAAAGTTTTAATTAACGACGATGACATAAAAAATAAACATGAATAATTTTAAAAGGAATAATTATTGAATGTACAATTTTCAAATTTGAATGTGGTTGGTGGTTCAATTGATGTTATATTGGACGTGTGCGTAATAGAAGTGGAACTCGTTGATTTAGGCCTACATGGTGTACTCAACTTATTCAGAATTTCCGAATGAATAATTTTAAAAGGAATAATTATTGAATGTACAATTTTCAAATTTGAATGTGGTTGGTGGTTCAATTGATGTTATATTGGACGTGTGCGTAATAGAAGTGGAACTCGTTGATTTAGGCCTACATGGTGTATTCAACTTATTCAGGATTTCCGAATGGTGCTCTTCATTTATTTGTAAATCGGATTTCAGAAGATGCTTAGGTATGATCAGTGATTTTTATTAATACTCGTTCTTGAATGCCAATGCGAGTCATATTTGAAACTGCTGTGCATCGACTGGAGTGGTTTGTAAATTTAAATATATATTTATTATTTATATTTTATATTTATATTTTATTTCTTGTTCTTGAATGCCAATGCGAGTCATATTTGAAACTGCTGTGCATCGACTGGAGTGGTTTGTAAATTTATATATATATTTTTTTGACGTCCAGACCAGCGCAGTTTCAAATGTTGGCAAACAAACAAACAAATGCTAGGGACGCGATAAAATTAAACAAATGCTAGGGACGCGATAAAATTAAACAAATGCTAGGGACGCGATAAAATTAAACAAATGCTAGGGACGCGATAAAATTAAACAAATGCTAGGGACGCGATAAAATTAAACAAATGCTAGGGACGCGAAAAAATTGTGCGATAAGCAGCCATGATTGGTTGAAATACGTCCTTTCGTACCGTTTTATTGGTCAAAAGTAGTATGACGTAGTAAGAGTGTAATAGTCATAAACATTGTAGTATTCTTTACAGACAAGTCAAAGAAACACTTCATATTGCATCTCACACACAAAATACAACGCTTGTAGTTAATTCAGAGATCAACAATTGGAAAAGCAGATGATTCAAGTATTACAACTATTACCCCGATGCAATCCATCTCAGTTTCTTGCTTAATCACGCTGACACTTCTTGAAAATAACTGCAGGTATAATTAGTTTAACAGAGAAGTCGTGCATGGAGAAAGAAATAAAACGCGCAAATGAAGTGACAAGTCACGTTTCAATTAGATTCATCTAAGATTCAGACGTAACCTGCATTCAATGTTCTAATCGCCGAAAGAACGTTGCTATGGAGACAAAAGCATGAACTCACACTGATCTGGGCGTATTTTAAATCGTCCCGAGGGCAGAAAGATTCCAATGTCTACCAGAAATATTCCCGTTGCACCAGAACAATGTATGCTTGGCATTAAACAAGATGGAGGTAGCAAAGAATCTCGCACTTGGACAGTCTGCGCAAGCTTGAAACATTATTAGTGTTCAAGCAGTTACCATGCTTCTTATTATTTATGCTTTTCTTCTTATTCACTACGTACAGTACGATTATTTAGTCCTGACAGTCGCCGGTGATGTGCGCCTGGGTCAGGCGAGTCCATTTAGTTACGCCAAGGGGTGTTTGGGTTACTCACTCGCTTGCCTTCGGAGCTATCGGATGTCATGTGTGCGGTAGAGCGGTATGTTTCTGTACAATTAAGCTGTACTGCATTCCTTTACCAACCGCTTGCCCTTCTACTCTGGAGCTCTCCCCACTATTCCTATTACTTCCCCTCTTTCGCGTCGCCGAGCTGTCAGGAATAAATAATCGGTCTGTACATCAGGGATGTCATCCCGTTCTATTACGTGCTGTTCTTCAATTTCGTTCCGGCAATAGCACAAGTTCAAACCTTACCTTCCTTGATATCCCTCTCCTACCTGCAGTCTTATGCTATAGTGAGGATCACGTAAGAGTAGTTCCTAAAAGACTAATCTAGCCAACTAATACCAAATATCACCAAAGAGGGTAAAAGCACAATGCCATTATTATTATTATTATTATTATTATTATTATTATTATTATTATTATTATTATTATTATTGAAATGGAATTCAGGGAGATGGAATATGATTGTAAAGACTGGATTGTTCTTACTCAGGATAAGGACCGACGGCGGGCTTATGTTATAGTGGCAATGAAACTCCGGGTTCCTTAAAATCCATAAATATTATTATTATTATTATTATTATTAAAAATGATTTGAGGGAGATGGATTATGATTGTAAAGGCTGGATTGATCTTGCTCAGGATAAGGACCGATGGCGGACTTATGTTAGAGCGGCAATGAACCTCCGTGTTCCTTAAAAGCCACAAGTATTATTATTATTATTATTATTGAAATGGAATTCAGGGAGATGGAATATGATTGTAGAGACTGGATTGATCTTGCTCAGGATAAGGACCGATGGCGGGCTTATGTTATAGTGGCAATGAAACTCCGGGTTCCTTAAAATCCATAAATATTATTATTATTATTATTATTATTATTATTATTATTATTATTTTTATTAAAAATGATTTGAGGGAGATGGATTATGATTGTAAAGATTGGATTGATCTTGCTCAGGATAAGGACCGATGGCGGGCTTATGTTAGAGCGGCAATGAACCTCCGGGTTCCTTAAAAGCCATAAGTATTATTATTATTATTATTATTATTATTATTATATTATTATTATTGAAATGGAATTCAGGGAGATGGAATATGATTGTAGAGACTGGATTGATCTTGCTCAGCATAAGGACCGATGGCGGGCTTATGTTAGGGCGGCAATGAACCTCCGGGTTCCTTAAAAGCCATAAGTATTATTATTATTATCATTATTATTATTATTATTATTATTATTATTATTATTATTATTATTATTATTATTGAAATGGAATTCAGGGAGATGGAATATGATTGTAGAGACTGGATTCATCTTGCTCAGCATAAGGACCGATGGCGGGCTTATCTTAGGGCGGCAATGAACCTCCGGGTTCCTTAAAAGCCATAAGTATTATTATTATTATTATTATTATTATTATTATTATTATTCAAATGGAATTCAGGGAGATGGAATATGATTGTAGAGACTGGATTGTTCTTACTCAGGATAAGGACCGATGGCGGGCTTATGTTATAGTGGCAATGAAACTCCGGGTTCCTTAAAATCCATAAATATTATTATTATTATTATTATTATTATTATTATTATTATTAAAAATGATTTGAGGGAGATGGATTATGATTGTAAAGACTGGATTGATCTTGCTCAGGATAAGGACCGATGGCGGGCTTATGTTAGAGCGGCAATAAACCTCCGGGTTTCTTAAAAGCCATAAGTATTGTTATTATTATTATTATTATTATTATTATTATTATTATTATTATTGAAATGGAATTCAGGGAGATGGAATATGATTGTAGAGACTGGATTGATTTTGCTCAGCATAAGGACCGATGGCGGGCTTATGTTAGGGCGGCAATGAAACTCCGGGTTCCTTAAAAGCCATGGAATATGATTGGAAAGACTGGATTAATCTTGCTCAGGATAAGGACCGATGGCGGGCTTATGTTAGGGCGCCAATGAACCTTCGGGTTCCTTAAAAGCCATAAGTATTATTATTATTATTATTATTATTATTATTATTATTATTATTGAAATGGAAATCAGGGAGATGGAATATGATTGTAGAGACTGGATCGATCTTGCTCAGGATAAGGACCGATGGCGGACTTATGTTAGGGCGGCAATGAAACTCCGGGTTCCTTAAAAGCCATGGAATATGATTGGAAAGACTGGATTAATCTTGCTCAGGATAAGGACCGATGGCGGGCTTATGTTAGGGCGCCAATGAACCTTCGGGTTCCTTAAAAGCCATATTATTATTATTATTATTATTATTATTATTATTATTATTATTATTATTATTATTATTATTATTATTGAAATGGAAATCAGGGAGATGGAATATGATTGTAGAGACTGGATTGATAGTCCTCAGCATAAGGACCGATGGCGGGCTTATGTTAGGGCGGCAATGAACCTTCGGGTTCCTTAAAAGCCATAAGTATTATTATTATTATTATTATTATTATTATTATTATTATTATTATTGAAATGGAATTCAGGGAGATGGAATATGATTGTAGAGACTGGATTGATCTTGCTCAGGAGAAGGACCGATGGCGGGCTTATGTTAGGGCGGCAATGAACCTCCGGGTTCCTTAAAATCCACAAGTATTATTATTATTATTATTATTATTATTATTATTATTATTATTATTATTATTAACAATGTCTTGCTTCCTTACTTATTTACCACATCTCATCTCTATGTTGGGAGGTGTTTTCTTGCTTTAATAATTTGTGAAAGAGTAGGCCTATATTTTCCTCCTGAATCTCTCGCACATTATCTTGGTAATTAGTAGATTACTATGATCTAATATCAAAATGTATTTTGTCTGACAAAATGAAATTCATTGCTTTGACTAAACAGTTTACGATTCACGAGACCTAACCTAAAACGTATTTTGTTTGATCACGTGAAATTATTAGTACGAATTCCGAAAACAAAATAGCACTTTGAAATGTAGCCTATAGCCTACAGACAAAGAATACACATCCCACTCCCAACCAACATTGTGAATGCTCACATTTAAATACATTTATTTTAACATTATTTTCGTTCTCGTTCTCGTTGTCGTTTCCGTTCCCGGTTTGTTGTGAATCAGCCTTAATTGTGAATGCTCATATTAAAATATATATATATATATATATATATATATATATATATATATATATATATATATATATAGCCACCGGTGTGGCTCAGTCGGTTAAGGCTTTTGCTTGCCCGTCTGAAGTTGCGCTCGGGCGCGGGTTCGATCCCCGCTAGGGCTGATTAGCTGGTTGGGTTTTTTCAGAGGTTTTCCCCAACCTTAAGACAAATGTCAGGTAATCTATGGCGAATCCTCGGCCTCATCTCGCCAAGTATCATCTCGCTATTACCAATCTCATCGACGCTAAATAACCTAGTAGTTGATACATCGTCGTTAAATAACCAACTAAAATATATATATATATATATATATATATATATATATATATATATATATATATATATATATATATAAAGGTAAAGGTTTCCCCGTAACATGCCATGAAGGCACTTGGGGGGCATGGAGGTAGAGCCCCATGCTTTCCATGACCTCGGCACTAGAATGATGTGGTGTGGTCGGCACCACGCTCTGACCGCCTTTTACCCCCGGGAAAGACCCGGTACTCAATTTTATAGGAGGCTGAGTGAATCTCGGGGCCGTTCTGAAAGTTTGGCAACGAGAAAAAAATCCCGTCACCACCTGGGATCGAACCCCGGACCTTCCAGATATATATACATACATACATACATATATACATATATATACATACATACATACATATATATACATACATATATATAATTTTTCCGTTCTCGTTGTCGTTTCCGTTCTCGGTTTATTACGAACCAGGCCTTAGGCTATCTATCTATTGGCACTATTGCGTTGCTGTAGCATTCATAGTTAGAGAGATTAAACTTTGTGAAGTCTTTGGCAATGATTTTGGGACACGGGGTAGCTATATCTGAAGCGTTATAAATCGTACGCTCTTGCACACAGTTAGTTCAAGCCACCATTTGTGTCCTGTACAGTGAACACAGCCTACATAACTTGGAAACAATGTAACTGTGGAGGTGACATTTGTACAACTCACATGTTGACTTTGTTCCGTGTCACAATCGTGGCAGAGAAATCGTCGTGATGCAAAGTCCACAGAAATAAACATTGTTTATCGGCATTCGGCAGTGAGAAGCAACTGTCCTGCTTGTGACACGCGTCTCGGGTGTTTGTAGACCTTGTTAAGGCTTCTGACGTCTAAAGTTGAGATCCGAAGACCACGAATTTTTCTCCTGATGGATCTTGGGAGCCGTCATGATTTCTCGCCACGTCTCTCTTTGGAGCTGCAGCCATCTATTCCTACATCCTATATCAGTGATGTCAAAGCAAGCGCATTTTTTTTACCTTGACGTCGTGCGCGGGCATCAAGTGCTAGACATGGAAGGAAAAATAGCAGCCTGTTGCACACCTTCAAACGGAACGTATGGCTTCTTTCTGTTTGATATTATCTATATTGTCGTAAAACAAAAGTACTAACACCAATTTCTTAATATTGCAGTTGTGTTTTAAATGTTAATAATATAATAGAGAGTTAAGAAGGAATATTGACATAAATTCCATAGTAGTACAACTATATTGTACTAAGTGAATGAAACACATCATTCATAAAGACAGTGATATCCCCCCCCCTCAGAAAAAGAGACTGAGTATGACATAAGTTGGAATTGATATTGATAGTATCTTTAGCCTTACAAAAGTAATCAATAAACTAATCAAAACAATATTACAGTACAAAGCAAAAATACCTAGGTGATGTATATGTTTTAAGTGTAACTACTATTCTATAACAAAACTCTTGTCGCATTATGCTTTTAAGGTGATATTGGTGAGCAACTTTCTACCATCAGAATATTAAATTATTTTCTCGAAACCTACTGAAGTTATAGAGCTGACATTTTTACAACACATGGGCACGTATATTTTGCTCATGATCTAACAGTAGTTGCTTTGTTAATTCATTTCTTTACAAACATTTTCCATGCGAATATTTTCGAAATTTATAATACACTATCTTCAGTAATACGTACCAAAATACGGTATATTAGACTTACGAAAACATTGTTTCAGTACCTGTAAGGCTACTAAATAAATAGGCCTATATCCGAAAATTTCACTTTTCTATATAAAAAAGTAGAGATTTGTGAAAAATGAGCATTAAAATTAAAACTTACATTCTTATAATGCAGTTATACTTCTCAGACAAATCTAAAAATTAACATGGATATAGTTTTAGTAAGTTTTCTTCACTTTATCTATTGAATCAGTGCTGGCCATCCCTGAATATAGCTCGACCAAGCGGCATATACTACCTCTTTCGTCTGTCTCTTTCCTTTCCGCTGTAAAGCGCTCTGGTTCTCCTGAGCTCTAAAGCGCGCGCTTGCGCCTATGGGCATCAATTGACATGACTGTCCTATATTATCGATACCATTCTCTAGGCTTCTACACATTTCAACGTCTTCACGTCCACTTTGACCTCCCGAATCTGTAAGCAAAATATTGTAATCTGCTATTTATCGATGCTGTTGGACTTTAATGGTACAAGAACATGAAGCTGTTTTCTCAGCCATTGAAATTACTGTTGTAGCTTGCTGCAAGGTAGATCTTTAACAACTAACAACTTTATGACATAAATACGTCTTTGACATCAGATCAGTCCACACCTGTGGAGTAACGGTTAGCGCGTCTGGCCGCGAAACCAGGTGGCCCGGGTTCGACTCCCGGTAGGGACAAGTTACCTGGTTGAGGTTTTTTCCCGGGGTTAACGGAGTGGTAGAGGGCTGGCCTCGCATTCGGGAGGTCCGGGGTTCGACCTCAGGGGCCGGCAATCCTAACTGAGGTTTTCCATGGTTTCCTCAGTTATTTCCAGGCAAATGCCGGGATTGTACCTCTTGAAAGTCCGGCCATGGACGGCGATCCTTCCCTTAATCCTTTCATATGTGTGAGTGAATGGTGTGTGCTGTCTTAAATGTTTGTGTTGTATCGGAGGCGGCCCTGGCATTGAGCTGATCCCTCATCCGGGGAGGCCCTCCATGTCCTTGTGTGGTCAAGAAAGTATGTATGTGATCCATAGATTAATTCCTCTCCCGACAGGTCGCGGCCCTGTAAGGCCCGGGTGGCGTGGGTCGTGTAAATGAACCTAGAAGGGAAAGGTTAAACTGAGAGAAAGAAAGAAAGAAAGAAAGAAAGAAAGAAAGAAAGAAAGAAAGAAAGAAAAAGAAAGAAAGAAGGAAAGAAAAAGAAAGAAAGAAAGAAAAGAAAGAAAGAAAGAAAGAAAAAGAAAGGAAGAAAGAAAGAAAAAGAAAGGAAGAAAGAAAGAAAGAAAAAGAAAGAAAGAAAAAGAAAGAAAGAAAGAAGAAGGAAAGAAAGAAAGAAAAAGAAAGAAATAAAGAAAGAAAGAAAGAAAAAGAAAGAAAGGAAGAAAAAGAAAGAAAGGAAGAAAAAGAAAGAAAGAAAGAAATAAAGAAAGAGAAAGAAAGAAATAAAGAAATAAAAAAAGAAAGAAAGAAAGAAAAAGAAAGAAAGAAAGAAAGAAAGAAATAAAGAAAAAGAAAGAAAGAAAGAAAGAAAAGACATCAGATCGAAACATGGGGTACAGGGCGGAAACGGCGATGTAACGTTTGCAGGGTGATCTACTCCGACACTAAAACATCGTGACGGCACCGGTGTAGCTCAGTCGGCTAAGCGCTTGCCTGTCGATCAGGAGTTGCTAAAAGAGTTATGTTTTATTTAACAACGCTTGCAACTGCCGAGGTTATATCAGCGTCGCCGGTGTACCGGAATTTTGTCCCGCAGAAGATCTTTTACATGCCACTAAATCTACTGACATGAGTCTGTCGCATTTAAGCACACTAAAATGCCATCGACCTGGCCAGGGATCGAACCCGAAACCTTGGGCATAGAAGGCCAGCGCTATACCAGGCCGACTGAGGAGTTGCGCTCCAGCGCTGGTTCGATTCCCGTTAGGATTGATTACCTGATTGGATTTTTTCCGAGGTTTCCCCAACCCTAAGACAAATGTCAGGTAATCTATGGAGAATCCTCGGTCTCATCTCACCAAATGTTATTTCCCCAATTCCATCGATTCTAAATAACCTCGTACCTGATACAGCGTCGTTAAATAACAAGTAAAAGAAACAACGTAACTAATAACTAGTGACCGTACTTCGTCCAAGGAAGCTAAAAGATCAAGTATTGCTGAAGTTTTTAAGTGGACCACACGTGTGCATCTAGCAGGGAAGTAATTGACTGACGCTCACGCGCCTCTTGTTTCGTAAAATGGGTCAGGACAAAACATGGATCACTTTAACAGTTACACCAATATTTACAATTTTTACTATTTACACTATAATAAAGAATGTAGGTGTACATTGATCAGGCATTATTTACGCTATTATTTACAGTGTTGTGTATTATAATGCAAAGTATTTTGTGCGAGATCGTGCGTATTTGCTTGGTTTCCGCGCAAAACCAATCCGCGGAAAGTCTAAAATTCCACATTCAGTATTCCCAACGTAACACACATAACAATTTCTCTCTTCTTACCGCCATATTGATTTTACTGCTTTAGGCTTTTAACATATTATTTTTAGAGACGTTCAATGTAGTAATAATTATAAATTGGAAACTTACCACTGCAATTTCACCTAAATTGCACTGTTAATTATTGTTTTTACATATTTGCAAAAATTAAGTAAACTCTACAACTCCACTAAAGTTACTGCATTCGTGATGCAAGTAACATTAAGGAAGCCGTGAAAAAATCAACAAGATTCCAGACTCATTACATAAACTTACCGTTTGTTTTAAGTTCGCATTTACAGACTGGGGGAAAAAAAGACAGACGTATATCACGGCCTGCTGGAGTATAGTAAATACAGAAAACATTTTAAAGCAACAATGTTGAAGATAGATATTTTTGTTTTGCAAATTTACCGTCATTGAACAGAAACCAAGATGGAGATTTCATTGCAACTAATTAGAAATTCCTCTTTCAGGTATGTAATAAACGATCTTCGCACGATACACGAGCGATATGTTTTCTTTTAATTCTCGGAAATTAAAAAAGCTCAACTACGTTTCGCTTTTTCAAACTTTTCCTCGAACATGAAAACTTCAACATACCGCTCTTGTAACGCATATTACTATTATTTCATAATACTATAGCCTACTTATTTTGTACATTGTGTACATTAATAATGTCTCATCAATGTAAGCCTTCATTCATTATGTTTTACAATATTTATTTTTAATAAATCAATTTTCCTTCTATATGTTAATAATTTCTTCGATCCAAATTATTTTAGTTAACAATTTAACATTAAATTGTAATAGTTTAACTTTTACAAATACATGTAGACCTAACTAAACACATTATTTTGCCATTATTATTATTATTATTATTACTATTATTATTATTATTATTATTATTACTTGCTTACTTATTGGCTTTTAAGGAACCCGGAGGTTCATTGCCGCCCTCACATAAGCCCGCCATCGGTCCCTATCCTGTGCAAGTTTAATCCAGTCTCTACCATCATATTCCAACTCCTTCAAATCCATTTTAATATTATCCTCCCACCTGCGTCTCGGCCTCCCCAAAGGTCTTTTTCCCTCCGGTCTCCCAACTAACAGTCTATATGCATTTCTGGATTCGCCCATACATGCTACATACCCTCCCATCTCAAACGTCTGGATTTAATGTTCCTAATTATGTCAGGTGAAGAATACAATGCGTGCAGTTCTACGTTGTGTAACTTTCTCGATTCTCCTGTAACTTCATCCCTTTTAGTCCCAAATATTTTCGTAAGAACCTTATTCTCAAACACCCTTAACCTATGTTCCTCTCTCAAAGTGAGAGTCCAAGTTTCACAACCATACAGAACAACCGGCAATATAACTGTTTTATAAATTCTAACTTTCAGATTTTTTGAGAGCAGACTAGATGATTACAACAGCTATAATAATAATAATAATAATAATAATAATAATAATAATAATAATAATAATAATACTTTTAAATTCATTTTCTATGTTTTGTAACCGCGTTGGTGCATTGTTGGCCCGCATGCGAATGATTTAACAGTACACAATTTGCTATATAGTAGGCTGTGGTTTCATAAAAATGTTGTGATACAGTTATGAAAAATTCAATGAACACATTTATCCATAATGAAATATTACTTACTGTTCATTAAATGTTAAGAAAATTTAGTTGATGAACAGCTCGCATTTTAGTGAACTGTTAAATATATTAATGTTTACTAGTTAATGTTTCGTTTGGATTGATTTATTGAAGCTTAGTGAAATCGGCCATGAGAGTTTCAAGATATTTTACGTAGTAGGGGAGTAGTGGGTAAAGTAAGACACAAAATATTAAGAAATATGTATGCAAGTGAAATTTCAAGTATTTTTTAAATCAAGTGCAACAGAAATTTACATTAAAACATGGAGTACAATAATACATAAACAGAAATGTTAATAGATAAAGGACATAATATACAATGCGTGTTTGTCAAAAAAATGCAAATGTCTCACTGTTCCCATTCAGAAGGGTACAGTGAGGCACCAGTGTCTATTAACGGACAATGAAATGATTTACATTTATTTCAAAAGAAAGGAAAGCTTTCTGTCTCTTTATCTTGCCATGTTCTGTAGGATTATTTAGAATCATTTCTAACTTCGAAACCATTGAAACATCTGGAACATTTGGAAAAGTGAATTTTCCATGACTTTTCAAACTTTTGCTAAAAAATAAAATGAATTTTTGGTGACAACAAAGCTTATAATTATAGGAATTTAATTTAATTGTTTATTATTTTTTAATATTTTTTAAAATTTTGTGAATAATTTCTTATTTAAGAAACCATTAAAATGTAATGTATCCATTATTTTAAGCTATAGTTCCTAAATTGGTTACTAGTATGTTCATTTTTAATGTTAGTTACCGGTAAATGTAATATAATTAAGTTTACTTTAGCAAATCATTGGTAAATGGGAACAGTGAGACTTCTCAGTGTACCCTTCAATGGCATGTCTCACTATTCCCTTTACGCATAGTTCGTTTAAAAATGGCACCATCACTTCAAAATAAAAGCAAGGAAGACGAAACTTTGCAAAACATGACGTCAAATACCATAGTATTAGGTAACAAAACCTTCATATTTCTATTTAATTTGTATATCCAATATTACCTTTATTAAACACAAGTAAAAGTTTACTTGTAGAGTGAAAAATTACGAATTATTTTTTCATCACTCATCTTTATAACTAGAATCATATCGAGTATGAAAATACTGTTACTTTACTCATGCAACATACAACTCCACTGTTACAAACATTTCAACATTTCACATGGATAATAATCTCAACTGGGACATGCAAATCACAGAAACCTGCAGAAAAGTATATTCTATTATCCATGTGCTAAAAAGGGTAAATGTTCATCTTCCCTCTTGCTTAAAAAAGTCCCTTGTGCAGACACTTGCATTTCCCTATTTTGACTATGCTGACATTTTACTGACTGACCTTTCCAGCGACAACAAAACGAAACTTCAACGTGCTCATAATTTGTGTGTACGTTTTGTAAGCAATGTTCGTAAATATTATCAGATTACCCCGTCCCTGGAAGCAATAGGTTGGCTTAAACTAGATAAGAAAAGAAATTTACATTCACTTCTCTTTCTCTTCGAAAACTTGAACTCTTCTATTCCTTCGTACCTGTCGTCTCGCTTCACTTACCTTTCTTCCCACCACAATCTGAACACACGCTCTCGCCATGAAACAATACTAACAATACCATCCCATCGCACCTCCTCATACTCATCCTCTTTCACAATAGCCCTGCCAAGACTCTGGAATTCGTTACCTGCTAGCATCAGGGACTGTCGAAATAAAATTGAATTCAAACGCAAACTTACTAGGCACTTGGTCAGTAATTGAGACTCGTTCAGACCATGGTTTCTTGTAAATAGTTCTCTTAATCTATCACAAAATATTTCAATATCCGGTAATTTCATCACTGTAGAATTCTGTTATTGTAGGTTTAATTTGTAATTCAGTAAATACAAAAATATTCTTTGTTCTTAACTTCTATGATAAAATGTCTAGCTTGCATTAATCAGCTATTCTTGTCGTACTTTAATTTTTATTGTAATTGTAAATTTAATATTAATTGTAATTTTATTGTTCATATTATAGTTGTAAGGCGGCAGGGTAGCTCAGTTGGTAGAGCAGCTGGCTACGGACTGGAAGGTCCGGGGTTCGATCCCAGGTGGTGACAGGATTTCTTTTTCTCGTTGCCAAACTTTCAGAACGGCCCCAAGGTTCACTCAGCCTTCTATAAAATTGAGTACCGGGTCTTTCCCGGGGGTAAAAGGCGGTCAGAGCGTGGTGCCGACCACACCACCTCATTCTAGTGCCGAGGTCATGGAAAACATGGGGCTCTACCTCCATGCCCCCCCCCCCCAAGTGCCTTCATGGCATGTTACGGGGATACCTTTACCTTTTACCTTTTATTATAGTTGTAATCCCCTGGTAGAGGGGCAGAGAAGGCCTGATGGCCTTATCTCTACCAGGTTAAATAAATAAATACTAATACTAACATCAAAATTTACCATCTAATAAAAAATGTCTCAATGTTCTCCCTGTCTCACTGTACTCACTTCTCCCCTATCTTAGAACAAATCGCAGCTGCTTACACTGAAAGTAAAATAAGCAAAGGGAACCTGTTTATTTCAAATCCTACACGATCCGGCGAGGATCAAACGGCGTTCCTCTCAGTGAGAAGCCGTTGCACTGTCTGGTCCGCGTTGAAACGAAAGTGAATTCCACGCAAGGGCACGAGCCGGGCGGCCTTCACAGCAGGCCTTGCTTCCGGAAACTCATCTCGGCCTGTTTTCCGCCCCGATGGCAGTGACCGAGGCTAGAGCACGCAACTAACGAGTGGTCCAGCGCATTGCCGGCGGTGGTCGCCGGACTCTCTAAGAATAAAAGCCCATTTTAACATTAAAATCGATGTGAACGCTGACGTAAAACATTAAATTGTATCAAGTTGCCTACTGGCTAATACAACAGTCTGTACATACAAATGAATCTACATAAATAACACGCAAAACAAAACTACTGAATTCGTAATTAAGAACATGTACTGTATCTATAAAGTCATTCAAATGAAATCCGGATATCGCTAATAAAAAAAAATAAGTTAGATTGTATAGGGACATCATTTTATTTTTACTAACATTTTTAACATTAACCTGGCTATACTCGGAAACACCGTTCCCCCCCTTCCATTACAGGAGTTCGGAGTTGCTAGTGCAATATGTAAACAAATCATTTTAATAGCTATAGGAGGAGAGAAAAGTACTGTATCCATTTATGTTACAGGGAAATATAGTATTACGATTTTCAGTTTGGTCATTTACTTTTACAGTATTTTATTAAAAAACAGTAGAACAGTAACAATTTTTTTCACAAACTCAAGTCTCCAGGCGGTTATATACATTATGTAATGTCTACTTTATTCAGCATATTACTAACCTAATTTATTCCTGAGAATTTTGTGAGCACTTCCGTAAGAAACCCCAATTTCTACAGCTAACTTCTTGACCGACTTATTACGACCTCGCTGCATCCTTTCTCTAGTATATTCTACAGCATCTTCTGTCACCTTTGTTGGCCATCTTACACTTTTTTTCATTTCTGTACACTCTGTTGCTCTAAATTTATCTACCAGATTAATGACGTTTCTACGAAAATATTCCGTAATTATATTATCAGGAAATTGTGAAAAAAAAGAAAGAAAAACTGTTGTTCACATTCGGTTACATTGTAATTCCAGTTTCCATCATCGTCTTTCATACCTACAAATAGTAAAACAAAACTCTTGTTTAAATAATGTTGTTAAGTACCGTATCATATTATAGAGTACCGTACTTTCGGTAACTCTAATCTTCACTTGTGCTAAATCCACACAGATAAATTCAGTTATGCCACATATCATACCTGTGTGAAAATAAACTTCAATAATATAAGCTCTTTCTTCTATAGAAAACGCAACATATTTCTGAAACACACTGTACCTTGTACTGTTTACTTCACTGCTAGCAACAGCGGCCGTAAGATTGTGTGACCGACGTTAGCAAGGACATTAGTGAAAGGGGTGGGAGTCAAGTACATTCAGAAGCGCAGGTACAATAAAAATTGAAGTAAAAATAAAATGATGTCCCTGTATAAACCATTTAATCTTAGATCAGAGGTTAAATTAATCCTTGTTTCAGTTGAACTTGGAATTTTGTGTTGTATAAAGTATAATCTGAGATTAATTTGTCTCAAACTAAAGTCAACTTTGACTGAAGAAATTTCTCCGATTAAGTTAGATGATCCAAGTTCAGTTATTTCTTTTCTGTTTGAAATATACGAGTGACAGATTGTGCAAATAAAATATCCATTATTATTAATATTAATACATATGTTAGGTACATTTATATATATTTCTTTCAATTTCTTGCCTTAATACACAAACATTCTTATATTTTATAAGGCTCTATCGTGTTCATCAGTATCAAATAATATAACCTATAATTATATTATGTTTATAACAACCATTAATTATTAATGGATATGATAGGTACATTCATAAATTTTCAATTAACTGTATTACTAAACCAAAATTGTCGTTTTATAAAGCTTTATTATGTTTAGCAGTATCAAACACCATAACATGATAACAACTTGGAGAACAGTCTACCTTCTTATTATTGTCCGCCATTATTTACATTGCACAAACAAACCAGTGTCTCCAACAGACTGTAGTACGGAAAGTCGCCAAAAAGTAGTTGTAAAGTCGCTAGATTTCTCATTATCAACAAAGAAAGATTAAATTTTGTCACTATGGGGTGCTAAAAAGGTTACTAAATCCCTATTTAAGCAATATAAAAGTTAAAAGAAATTGTTGTTGAAAAGGAGTTAAAGTCGCAAAATTGGCAACACTGAACAAACCTGTATAACAAGGTCCGCGCATCACGTATTTCACCTGTTTATGCGATGTTGCCAAATCCCTTTCACGTGAACTTAGATTGCATTTGAACCAAGGTAATATGATCGCAGAAAAGTTTTATACAATAGAAGAAGTGTCTGAACTCGGTTCACTTTTCGATCTTCGATCAAAGTTGATCTTTAGTCAGGGAGTTTTATACAATTGGGCCTTACTGTTCAAGGGTTCACTGAACTGATCTTTGAAAATTTAAAAATATTTCGAAGCAATTAAAGAGATAGGTTTGAAAGTAAATCCTGAAAAAAAATAAGCAAACAAAATATATGGTTACTTCTCCCGACCGGAACATAGTATGAAATGGAAATATAAAATTTTGAAATTTATCTTTGAAGAGGTGGAAAAATTCAAATACCTTAGAGCAACAGTATAACAAAGATAAATGATATTCGGGAGGAAATTAAACACAGAATAAATATGGGAAATACCTGTTATCATTCGGTTCAGAAGCATTTGTCATCTAGTCTGCTTTCAAAAAAACTAAAAGTTAGACTCTACGGACCATATTCATAGACATTCTTAGCGCGGGCTTCTGGTGGATGATTAGCGGACTAACGTTTTTCGTATTCATAAACCAGTGTTAGCGATATGATATGATATGAATCCTGTACAAATAATCAGTCGATAGCCGGGGCTAGTTTAGCACGCTCGTAGCGCGGGCTAGCGAAATGTCTATGCATAGCACCCTAAAACGTTAATTATATTACCGGTTGTTCTTTATGGTTGTGAAACTTGGACTCTCACTGTGAGAGAGCAACAGAGGTTAAGGGTATTTGAGAATAAGATGCTTAGGAAAATATTTGGGGCTAAGAGGAATGAAGTTGCAGGAGAATGGAGAAAGTTACACAACACAGAACTGCACGCATTGTATTCTTCACCTGACATAATTAGGAACACTAAATCCAGACGTTTGAGATGGGCATGGCATGTAGCACGTCTGGCTGAATCCAGAAATGTATATAGAGTGTTAGTTTGTTAGTTGGGAAGCCGGAGGGAAAAAAGACCTTTAGGGAGGCCGAGACGTAGATGGGAGGATAATATTAAAATGGATTTGAGGGAGGTGGGATATGATGGTAGGGACTGGATTAATCTTGCTCAGGATAGGGACCGATGGTGGGCTTATGTGAGGACGGCAATGAACCTGCTGGTTCTCTAAAAGCCATTTGTAAGTAAATATTGTTATACAGGATATCCTCTACCACAGTGATTCTCAACCGGTGGGCCGCGGCTATTTGGGGGGAAGGAGCAGTTAACAGAGGGCCGTGAAGAAAGTGGTAGCAGTAGTAGTAGTAATAATAATAATAATAATGATTTATTTTAGCTGGCAGAGTTAAGGCCGTAAGGCCTTCTCTTCCACTCAACCAGCAAAAAGTGTATATACATATGCATGAACTTACAAAGAATCCAACAATTTGATTTAGATGAGAGTTACATGTATACAAAAGTTATTTACAAATTAAGCAACAAAATACTATGAACTATTAATTAAACACTGAAATAAATTGTGTAGCAGGATTAAACTAAAATACATAGAATGTTAATATATTTCAAATAATATTAGATAATAGAAAGAGATTATTACGAGACAATTAAAATACAGCACAATCAGGATGATGTCTAAAGAAAAAAGTAATAATGTAGTCAGTGATAGTTTAAATCAGTATGATTGGAGTGAAATGCTAATAAGGTTATCTTTTAAGCTGTTCTTAAAGGTGTTTATTGTCTTGCAGCCCCTAATACTTTGTGACAAGGAATTCCATTGACGCGAGGTGGATATTGTAAAAGATGATGAATAACAAGATGTTCTATGAAGAGGTATACTTAGCGTGCCACAGATAAGTGATCTGGTATTTACGTCGTGGTTAGAGTATAGATAAGAGAAACGAGACGAAAGGTAATTTGGTGTTGAAGTGTGCAGAATTCGAAAGAGTAAAGACAAAGAGTGTAAAGTTCTACGTTCTTTAAGTCGGAGCCACGAGAGACTTGCGAAGGACGGTGATATGTGATCATACCGTCGGATGTTGCACACGTATCTGACGCACATATTCTGAGCTCGCTGTAACTTGACTGACAATTCAGAACTTAGGTCACTTAACAAAACGTCACAATAATCGAAGTGCGGCGTTACTAGGGTTTGCACTAGGGTAAGTTTTAGTTGCTGGGGCAAGAAGTTTCTCAAGCGACTCAAACAGTGAATGGAGGAACAGATTTTTTTTATCGTTTCTTTAACTTGAAAATTCCAACTTAGATTATTATCAAAAAAGAAGCCAAGATTTTTTACGACAGATGAATAAGGGATTAGCGTGTTGTTAAGGGTAACAACTGAAAGATGACTGTTATTAAGGGAGTTAACTAAACGCTTATGTCCAATAATTATGGCTTGAGTCTTACTTGGATTAAGTGCGAGTCCGAAATTGGCCGCCCAAGTGGAGACAGTGGCTAGGTCACAATTTAACTTGTCAATCGATTCATTGATCGTATTGGGTCTGGAATGTATGTAAAGTTGTAGGTCGTCGGCATAGAGGTGATATCGGCAATACTGTAAGTTCTTTGATACGTCATTAATGTAGATAGAGAAAAGTAGTGGTCCTAATACGGAGCCCTGCGGCACTCCCGCCTTTGTGCATCTCCATTGGGAGAATTGATTATCAAGTGAAACACACTGTTGGCGGTCACGTAGGTAGGAGTCCATCCAGCTCAAGGTATTGTCTGACAGGTGCAAAGCCTTCATCTTTGCAAGAAGCAAGTCGATATCAACAGAACCAAAGGCATTGCTGAAATCGAGAAGAGTTAGTGCCGTTACTTCACCCCTATCCATAGCTTCACGGATGTCCTCAGTCACTTTAAGTAGGGCTGTAGAAGTGCTGTGTCCATGTCTAAAACCCGATTGATAGTCATCAAGGAGTTTGTGTTCGTCGAGATAGTTCATAAGTTGTCCATGTACAATATGTTCTAATGCTTTTGAAAGAGTGGGAAGAATTGATATCGGTCTGTATTGGTTTACTGTAGAAGGTGTGTTAGATTTAGGTAAAGGTTTCACTAATGCCATTTTCCAGAGTGAGGGGTAGGACCCAGTCATAATAGATGCATTGAATATATGTGTGACGGTCGGCAGGATCACATCTATTATTTTATACAGGAGAGTGATATTTATATTGTCTATACCTTGGACTTTAGATTTCATACGTCGCAGCGTCTTCATTACGTCAGTCGGGTTAATGTATTTAAAGAAGAATTTATCCCACACAGGTTGGGGGTAAGATCTGAGAAATTCAAGAGTCTCTTGCTTATGTAATGGTTCAGGTGGAGCAGTGACGAAATGTTCATTTAGACTATTGAGTGACAAGTTGATGTTATCTACCCGAGGCTTTGCTTTTGTTAGACCCAGGTTATTAAGGTTACGCCACAATTCTTTCGCACTGACCGAAGGTAGAATAAGGGAATGTGCATGGCGTAATTTAGCATTTCTTACTGCTTGATTACATTTATTTCTTAAAACTTTGTAAGTATTAAAATCTAATTCGTCCTTGCTCCGTCTGTATTTACGATAAGCAGTGTCTCTGTCTGTCATGAGTAATTTTATGGCATCGCACATCCAAGGCGCAGGGTGTCTACCAACTCGTCTGGTTTTCAAGGGTGCGTGTTTATCGTATAACTGAATTACTAGGTCGTTAAATTTTTCGATTTTGTCGTCAATGTCTGGTAAATTCCACACTTCAGTCCAAGGCAGGCTAAGTGCGTCATTGATTAATTCATCATGCTCAATATGCTTTAAGTCCCGGTATGATGTGATGCGAGGTTTATATTTTGGACAATACAAGGAATATTCTAAAAAGATTATGTCGTGTGCTGAGATACCCGGCGCTGGTAGTTGTCCATTCGTTAATACTAGCTGAGGATTAGTCGTGGCAATAATGTCAAGAAGTGCCTCCGATTCCTGGGTGTGGTGGGTAGCTGCGGAAGGAAGGATGGATATATTGTAAGACTCAAATATGTTCTTAAGTTGAACTGTAGCGTAATTACTTGAATTTAATAAGTTTGTATTGAAATCGCCTAAAATAACAGTATGGTCATAGTGAGGCACAAGATTAAGCAAAGGTTTTTCAAGGTCACTTAAGAATCCTGATTTAGGGGGTTTGTATACAACTCCAAGGAGGCACTTTTTGTTGCTTGCACCGACTTCGATGAATAGATATTCAGGATGTTCTAAGACTTCATTCGAAGTAGTAGTAGTAGTAGTAGTAGTAGTAATAGTAGTAGTAGTAGTAGTAGTAGTAGTAGTAGTAGTAGTAGTAATAGTAGTAGTAGTAATAATAATAATAATAATAATAATAATAATAATAATAATAATAATAATAATAATTTTAATCTGTCCTATGAAAATGTACACATTCGAAGTTCCAACATGCAACCATAAAGAAACTTCTTCAAACAGTTAAGAAGCAAATAATTCATAAAATCACTTTTTTGTAATATCATTATACATTATCGTATTCTCTAATATTATGGCAGTGCAGCCTAAAAAATTGCTACTAATCTACAGTTATTTAATATTGTTTAATTATTTGCAAGATTGTCGTTGTTTAGTCAACTGTCCGAAGACAGGTCTGAACCTCACAAGTGATAGCAAGAAGGCACCACCTATGAGGCAACTAGGCCAGGAGATAATGGGGTAGGGTGACCAGTTCCTTTCCCCCTCCATTGCATACATCGCCGACTAGCTACATATTACACTAGTCAGACTTCATATGCATTATTGTTCTTCCTCTGACAAATATCGTCAAGCGAGATGTACTGCCTGATAATAGATGTACATATCAGCCAGAACCTGAATCAGGGGATAACAATTTAAAATACATTACTAGTTACTCCAGACTCACACTCAATAGCAATATCTCAGACCTAATCCCAATCCACTTAGATGGCTGTAATATTTTAAAAATAAAACAAATTTCACATTACTATGTTCTACATCCCGTCCCGCGCCGTGGCGTCGTGGTCTAAGGCATCCTGCCTACGATTCGCGTTACGGAATGCGCGCTGGTTCGAATCCTCATGGGGGAAGAAATTTTCTCATGAAATTTCGGCCAGTGTATGGGGCCGGTGCCCACCCAGCATCGTGATGAACTTGGGGAGCTACGATAGGTAGCGAAATCCGGTTGCGAATACCAGCTATAACGGCTGGGGGGATCATCCTGCTAACCACACCATACCTCCATTCTGGTTGGATGATCGTCCACCTCTGCTTCGGCATGTGGTCGTAAGGCCAGCTGCCGGCTGGTCGGTCTAGGCCCTTCACGGGCAGTAGCGCCACGGATTATTAAATATTATTATTATTATTATTATTATTATTATTATTATTATTATTATTATTATTATTATTATTATTATTATTATTATTATTATTATTATTATTATTATGTTCTACATCTACAACTCTACTACATCTTAGTAATGCAAGAAAAGAGCGATCTCATCGTCAGAAACATCAAAAAGGTTGAGAAACACTGGACTGCCAGATACCATCTACCGCATTTCATCTCTCATAGGTTGGTAGGTCTGATGTTACATGCGCTCTGTAATTATAAAAAATGGCACAAGATGTTTAATTCAGTATTTCACCAATACGGATGCACGACGCTTGGTAGCATTACAAAAATTCATCATTTAATCAAAATATCTTTGTATTGTGGGTAATCTATACTAATAATAAATCTGTAGCCGAAATTTTTCTGGTAATTTTCGATTTTCCAAAAATAATTGGTCCTAACATATATAATTAACCACCCTGGAACCGAAAATCGCTTTTTTGAAATTTTTGTTTGTATGTCTGTCTGTCTGTATGTTTGTTACCTTTTCACGCGATAATGGATGAACGGATTTCGATGAAAATTGGAATATAAATTAAGTTCATTGTAACTTAGATTTTAGGCTATATGGCATTCAAAATACATTATTTAAAAGGGGGGTTATAAGGGGGCCTGAATTAAATAAATCGAAATATCTCGCTTATTATTGATTTTTGTGAAAAATATTACATAACAAAAGTTTCTTTAACAATAATTTGCGATAAGTTTTATTCCCTGAAAAATTTTGATAGGACTGATATTTAATGACATAAATGAGTTTTAAAATTACAATAACTGCCATCTAAGGCCGTATAATGAAATAAAAAACAAATGACTTCGTCTATAAGGGGCCTTGGACAACAACAATCGAAAGCTATGAAAGATAGCCTACAGAGAATGTTTCTATGTTTGTATTAAGTAATATCGGAAGCTAAATTAACCGATTTGTATAATTAATTATTATTTCACCATTGGAAAGTGTAGTTTCTCTAGATGGACATAATGCTATAATGTTATTACAGTAACTTCTGATATGATATAATATAATATAATATAATATAATATAATATAATATAATATAATATAATATAATATAATATAATATAATATAATATAATATAATACGATACGATACAATATAATACAATACAATACAATACAATATAATATATATAATGTAATATTATATAATATAATTTAAGTTATTTGAAGGGTTCAGAACATTAGTGGGCCAAACGCCATTTACTGAATACGTAGAAAACAAGGGTTAAAATTAAGTTATTACCATAATTCAATGGAAACCTATAACAAGTAAAATAAAGTATACGCATTAAATCTAAATGATGTCAATGTTCATTAAACTATGGTTGCATGTAATAAAAATTAGAAACATGTTAAAGGCATTGTCACTGCACCAAATGAGTGTCTCTGGACCAAAATGGTCGCATTTTAATTATTTGGATCCAATTTAAATTAAGTAACCTATTAAACGATTTATCCTTCTATCAAACACGAATGTTCCCTGGATGAAACGTCCTATTTTAATTATTTAATTACTTTATATTTATTTCCAGCGTGTGCAGCGGAGCGCACGGGTACGGCTAGTAAATAAAATAATCCAGTTTTTTTTCGTGAAACATTCACAAACGAGTGTGAAGTCGCGGTGTACCTATGTCTGCACAGACACAGCCAACCAAGATATTGGCCATGTTCAGGATCATATACGGTCGCTAATGACTTCATTATTGATTTATTATTCTTGTATTTTTTTTTTAATTTTGACCGGCCAGAGGCCGTTTACCAAAGTTATCTTTGTTTTTCTGTTTCGTTTTCACTTGTTTTCCTTTGTTTTACTTATACTAATACAAACACATACATAACACCCATGCCCGAGGCAGGACTCGAACCCACAACTCTTCGGACCAAGCGATAGAAACATGCCGTAACCCTACCGCTTTAGCCATAGACATATTCAAAGTCAAGTAATCGTTGACGAAGGATTGAGTAAAGTGAAAACCTATAATCGATCAAGGATATATCCATTATGGTAACTTCCTGGGTAAAAGGAAACGACTATTTTGTAACAGTTAAGATTTGCGCCATCAAGGCCTGGAAATAACCACTGGCATTGCTTTTCTCTCACCAATAATTCCGTGTATTATTATAGTCGGGATTTTTAGTCCGTTATTTGACCACACTTTATGAACAACTACTAAATCATTAGCACCGATGGAATTAGTGATAGTCATTTAGCGAATCCTTGGCCTTATGTCACCAATTATCAAGCTACGGCCAAACCTACGCCGAGATTTTATTATTAAAACTTTCTTAACATCGCTGGATGAAGAAATTAAGCGCCAACGGATAATAATAATAGAGCACAAGGACTTGTCTTGGGTTTCCGTCAGAAAAATGAACTGATAATACTGTAAATGCAAGACACCACAAAGTTCATAGGTACAGTATTAGGCAATTCTGTCAGGCATGAGCATTAGGAAAAATATGAAGAAGTCACGTGTCTACCTGAAGAAGGTTCTACACGAAGCGTTGATAAAATCAACATACATTAACGTAACGAATTCGGCCTTGTAATTAACCCCACCACCAGATTTAAAGTAACATCGAACAATCTAATGAAATACATCCAATACCATGCCTTCTATCTCTCACAAGAAAGTAAAACATAAAAAACCGGTAGCGTAATAAAATTAGACTAAGGAGCATGTGTTAAATTTGTGTATACAAATGTTGTTGAATTTCCAGTTCCTAAAAAGGTCTCCACGACATTATAGTACGTCTATTTTAAGACATTCCACTTACAGTACTTATGGCTTTTAAGGAACCCGCAGGCTCATTGCCGCCCTCACATAAGTCCGCCATCGGTCTCTATCCTGTACAAGATTAATCCAGTCTCTATCATCATATCCCACCTCCCTCAAATCCATTTTAATATTATCCTCCCATTTGCGTCTCGGCTTACCTAAAGGTCTTTTTCCATCCTGCGTCCCAACTAACACTCTATATGCATTTCTGGATTCGCCCATACGTACTACCTGACCTGCCCATCTCAAACGTCTGGATTTAATGTTCCTAATTATGTCAGATGAAGAATACAATCCATGCAGTTCTGCGTTGTGTAACTTTCTCCATTCTCCTGTAACTTCATCCCCTTAACGCCAGATATTTTCCTAAGCACCTTATTCTCAAACACCCTTAATCTCTGTTCCTCTCTCAAAGTGAGAGTCCAAGTTTCACAACCATGCAGAACAACCAACCGGTAATATAACTGTTTTCTAAATTCTAACTTCAAGAATTTTTTGACAGTAGACTAGATGACAAAAGCTTCTCAACCGAATAATAACAGCATTTCCCATATTTATTCTGCGTTTAATTTCCTCCCGAGTATCGTTTATATTTGTCACTGTTGCTCCAAGATATTTTAATTTTTCCACCTCTTCAAAGGATAAACTTCCAATTTTTATATTTCCATTTCATACAATATTCTGGTCACGAGACATAATCATATACTTTGTCTTTTCGCGATTTACTTCCAAACTTGTCTCTTTACTTGCTTCAAGTAAAATTTCCGTGTTTTCCCTAATCGTTTGTGGATTTTCTACTAACATATTCACGTCATCCGCATAGACAAGAAGCTGTTGTAACCCGTTCAATTCCAAACCCTGCCTGTTATCCTGAACTTTCCTAATTACATATTCTAGAGAGAAGTTAAAAAGTAAATGTGATAGTGCATCTCCTTGCTTTAGCTCGCAGTGAATTGGAAAGGCATCTGACAGAAGCTGGCTTATACGGACTCTGCTGTACGTTTCACTGAGACACATTTTAATCAATCGAAGTAGTTTCTTTGGAATACCAAATTCAATAAGAATATTATATAAAACTATCTCTTAACCGAGTCATATGCCTTTTTGAAATCTATGAATAACTTATACTCCCATTTTTTTCTCCAATATCTGTCTAATACAAAAAATCTGATCAATAGTTGATCTATTACGCCTAAAACCACAATAATGGTCCCCAATAATTTCATCTACATACGGAGTTAATCTTCTTGAAAGAATATTGGACAAAATTTTGTACGACGTCAACTAAAGTGATATTCCTCGAAAGTTACTACAGTTAGTCTTGTCTCCCTTTCTTAAAATTAGGTACAATAAAATTATGGACTCCTTCCATTGTTCTGGTACAATTTCCTTTTCCCAAATAGCAAGTACAAGCTTATAAATTTCGCTAAATAATGCCCTACCACGCTCTTGTATAAATTATGCTGGAATTTGATCCGATGACTTGAGACTTGTAATTTTTCAGCTTTTGTAATAATACTTACTTACTTACAAATAGCTTTTAAGGAACCCGGAGATTCATTGCCGCCCTCACATAAGCCCGCCATTGGTCCCTATCCTGTGCAAGATTAATCTAGTCTCTATCATCATATCCCACCTCCCTCATATCCATTTTAATATTATCCTCCCAACTACGTCTCGGCCTCCCCAAAGGTCTTTTTCCCTCCGGCCTCCCAACTAATACTCTATATGCATTTCTGGATTCGTCCATACGTGCTACATGCCCTGCCCATCTCAAACGTCTGGATTTAATGTTCCTAATTATGTCAGGTGAATAATAATAATAATAATAATAATAATAATAATATTAATAACAATAATAATAGCGTTTATTACTGGCTGTGATTCTGGTAGCCCATCATGATGACATGACGAAACGGGTTTGCATTGAAAACTGTGTGTAGGTGCCTAGCAAGGCCGGGCCGGTTGTATTACGTAAAAGCAGGGTGCAGCTAGTGCTATGGAGATGAGTCTGACTTCAGCTAATGAACGTATGGGCTACAAAAAATAAGCTTTATTGATTAACTAACCCAGTTTTATTTGAGAGAAATTACTAGAATGCTTCCATCGTGACTTGACGTCTTCTGAATCATGTAGTAGACATAATGGCTGTGGGCAAGTTTTTAGAGCGTTCTTTTTTCTTTCCTAGCGTTTCTTTTCCTACATCATCGCCTAGACATTGAATCCATCTTTTCCCGCACCGAGAATGGACACCTGTTCCAGGATCCGTGGTCAAATGGTTACTGTAACAACACTATGAGCCACAGGAGAACGATAATCTTATCAGCAGTTAGGTCATGAATCACTGTAACTTGTGTGAAAACGTTCAATAACGCGACTTCCCCTCTCTACGGGCATGAGGGCGACCAAGTTACATGTAAATGACCAGATCCCCGATGACTCTCTTAGTAATATCTCGGCATCGAGAGCAGCGACAGACTTGTCCGACCACTTGCTTGATTTGTAATAGCGCGTTCTGCAATATTAAAATGATAATATACCATATTAAAATGGATTAATCTTGCACAGGATAGGGACCGATGGCAGGCTTATGTGAGGGCGGCAATGAACCTCGAGGTTCTTTAAAAGCCATTTGTAAGTAAGTAAAATATGTATACTTTTGAATAATTTGCTGTACCAAACAACTGAAGATAGGCCTATACATAATTATAATACAAGAACTAGAATTAACTTGGCCATTCCTGCTTGCAGATTAACTAAAATACTTTATAGTTCTTTTTATGTGTTAAATTCTATAACAAATTACCAACATATTTTAAAAAGCTATTAATTTTAATAAATCTGTTAGGACTTTTCTAATTGAAAATAGCTTTATAGCATAGATGAGGTTCTTAATACTTAATGATTGTTTATCTAATGTAATTCAATAAATGACGAAGCCTATCATAATGATATTGTTTAAAGGCAAATAAAGATTATTATTATTATTATTATTATTTTTTTTTCATTAGAATATTAACGTACATACGGTCTAATGCTTTTCCAATTCACTGTGGGCTAAAGCAAGGAGATGCACTATCACCTTTACTTTTTAACTTTGCTCTAGAATATATCATTAGGAAAGTTCAGGATAACAGACAGGGTTTGGAATTGAACTGGTTACATCAGCTTCTTGTCTATGCGGATGATGTGAATATGTTAGGAGAAAATCCACAAACGAATAGGGAAAGACGGGAAATTTTACTTGATAAAGCGATAGGTTTAGAAATAAATCCCGAAAACACAAAGTACGCCTACATGATTATGGTTCGTGACCAGAATATTGTAGCAAATGTAAACATAAAAATTGTAGATTTATCCTTCGAAGAGGTGGAATAATTCAAATATCTTGGAGCAACAGTAACAAATATAAATGACACTCGGGAAGAAACTACGCAGAATAAATATGGGAAATGCCTGTTATTATTCTGTTGAGAAGCTTTGTCATCCAGTCTGCTGTCAAAAAATCTGAAAGTTAGAATTTATAAAACAGTTATATTACCGGTTGTTCTTTATGGTTGTGAAACTTGGACTCTCACTTTGAGAGAGGGACAGAGATTAAGGGTGTTTGAGAATAAATTTCTTAGAAAAATATTTGGGGCTAAGAGGGATGAAGTTATAGGAGAATGGAGAAAGTTACACAACGCAGAACTGCACGCATTGTATTCTTCATCTAACATAATTAGGAACTTAAAATCCAGACGTTTGAGTTGGGCAAGGCATGTAGCACGTATGGGTGAATCCAGAAATGCATATAGAGTGTTAGTTGGGAGACCGGAGGGAAAAAGACCTTTAGGGAGGCCGAGACGTAGATGGGAGGACAATATTAAAATATATTTGAGGGAGGTGGGATATGATGATAGAGAATGGATTAATCTTGCACAGGATAGGGACCGATGTCGGGCTTATGTGAGGGCGGAAATGAACCTGTGGGTTCCTTAAAAGCCATTTGTGCGTAAGTTAAATTTTTATAACAAATTACCAAAACATTTAAAAGAAGCTAATAATTTAGTAATTTCTGTTAGGACTTCCCTAATTGAAAATAGTTTTTATGCTCGACCATGCCGAAATGTAGTAATTATACAACTGGTAGCAGACCTTTAATGCATGGCATTAAAGTACACCTACTCATTAAAGGTCAGGTCTTTCAGCCAATGACGACTCGGGTTACAACTGTTCAGCCAATGACAGGTCAGCTTTCTACCGTTATAAAACCGCAAGTATCGATTATTCTCGGATATGCAATCGAAAGAGAAGTAGCGAAAAGTCACGGAGGCTGGAAATCCAATACTGTCGCAGAAGGTTATGCTCTGTTACTATAATAATTAGCGTTAATTGTAAATAATATTCAAATAAATTCAATTTGTCATCTCGTTTTTCAATGTCGAATTCAATAATCAAGGTTATAATATTATAATATTATCAAGTTTAACGGGACTACGTCAAGGTCAATGACATTATTGTTCCTCGGAAAAAATCAATACTTTCGCGTCTGCGCACATCTCACAATTCACGACCTAGAACAAGGTCACTTCCGATCTTGTCAGATACAAATAAAATGTATACATCTGAATACCGGTAATTTCAAGTTAGAAATATGGTCGAGCATAAAAAGTCGTATGAAACTCGCCTATAATGGTAATTAAGAAGATCGTATGAAAATTATGAAACTCGCTTGCGCTCGTTTAATAAATATCCATACTCGATTCTTAATTACTATCATTATAGGCTCGTTGCATAATGTACTGTTATAGCATAGGTGAGTTTCTTAATACTTAATGATTGTTTATCTGATGTAATTCAATAATGACGAAGGCTATTATAATTGTAGTAATGGCTAATAAAGATTATTATTATTATTATTATTATTATTATTATTATTATTATTATTAATATGGGAAGATAATATTGAAATGGATTTGAGGGAGGTGGTTTAGGATGGTAGAGTCTGGATTAATCTTGCATAGGATAGGGACCGATGGCGGGCTTATGTGAGGGCGGCAATGAAGCTCCGGGTTCCTTAAAAGCCAGTAAGTATGTAAGTGTTATTATTATTATTATTATTATTATTATTATTATTATTATTATTCATTTTCATCTGAATATTAACTTACAAAGGGTCTATTTTACTTTATATTTTATATTTTTAAATGAATTACTTCATTAATTTTCACTTAAATTAATGCATATAAGATTTAGTACACTTTTAATTTTCACATTCTTTCAATATTTATTTCATTCACATGCATTTATGTTACCATAGGCCTAATATTTGCTGATTTCACAGGCAACTATAGTGAAAGCTCACTGGCTCCCAAACTCAAACATGCATACATAATCTTGTCTTTGCACACGATCTCATGTTAAAATTGTTATGTCGCTTTTACTATGGGATTCAACATGGCGGATTGTTCTGCTTCTATAATAAAGTGCTTTAGTAAGATCATATGGTTGTAGGGAAACAATGACGTAACAAAAACCGAAATCCGGGGATTAAGCTCTTTTCAACTAATAATTTGATATTTACGAGCTCCAATATAAAGGTGAATGTGGGTTGCAGCGCTGCAGGCGAACCCTGTGACTTATCAACGAGTAGTGAAAGTTGTCTGCAACCAGTAAGTCAAGTACGGCGCATCAAGTTACGCGCTTCGCCTCTCAAGGCATGCCGGTTTTCTCAACCTCGGAAACATACTCCACGTTGCGGCAGATCTGTCCATATCAGAAGATTCCCTGGCGTATAGAAGGGATAGACATACTTACTTACTGTCTCATAAGGAACCCGGAGGTTCATTGCCTCCCTCACATAAGCCCGCCATTGGTCCCTATCCTGAGCAAGATTAATCCAGTCTCTATCATCATATCCCATCCCCCTCAAATCCATTTTAATATTATCTTCCCATCTACGTCTCGGCCTCCCTAAAGGTCTTTTTCCCTCCGGTCTCCCAACTAACACTCTATATGCATTTCTGGATTCGCTCATACGTTCTACATGCCCTGCCCATCTCAAACGTCTGGATTTAATGTTCCTAATGACGTCAGGTGAAGAATACAATACGTGCAATTCTGTGTTGTGTAATTTTCTCCATTCTCCTGTAACTTCATTCCTCTTAGCCCCAAATATTTTCCTAAGCACCTTATTCTCAACACCCTTAACCTATGTTCCGCTCTTAAAGTGAGAGTCCAAGTTTCACAACCATAAAGAACAACCGGTAATATAACTGTTTTATAAATTCTAACTTTCAGATTTTTTGACAGCAGACTGGATGATAAAAGCTTCTCAACCGAATAATAACAGGCATTTCCCATATTTATTCTGTGTTTAATTTCCTCCCGAGTATCATTTATATTTGTTACTGTTGCTCCAAGATATTTGAACTTCTCCACCTCTTCAAAAGATAAATTTCCCATTTTTATACTTCCATTTCGTACAATATTCTCGTCACTAGACATAGCCTAATCATATACTTAGTCTTTCCGGGATTTACTTCCAAGCCTATCTCTTTACTTGCTTCCAGTAAAATTCCCATGTTGTCCCTAGTCGTTTGTGGATTTTCTCCTAACATATTCACGTCATCCGCATAGACATAGTCTTGTATAAAGGTCTTGTTCTATTATTTCTGTTTTGTTGCAATATAACGTCACATACGTAGCTAAAAAGTGTAATTCGCGAAGAAAAGTAGTATTAGGGGAGGGGTGGGCAGAAAACAATTTGCGTCGAATCCATAGTGAACGCAACCCGTACAACATTCAGTTCATTTATCGCAAAACTGAAGTCCTGACTGTTTCTCGTGTGCAGTGGCGGATTGGTATTATAGTGAATGTCCGAGTGAGCAGAACATTAATTTCCCGCTCTACTACACTGGAGAGCAAAATTAAAGCAACAAACATATAAGGTACAGAAAAACAGATACAATTCATTTTAAGTAAATCAATATAGGCAATATAATATATGATAGGCCTATTCTTATTAAATTTGGTCTCCCCAAGAAACTAGTTCGATTAATTAAAATGTGTCTCAGTGAAACGTACAGCAGAGTCCGTATAGGTCAGTTTCTGTCAGATGCGTTTCCAATTCATTGCGGGCTACAGCAAGGAGATGCACTATCACCTTTACTTTTTTACTTTGCTCTAGAGTATGCCATTAGGAAAGGCCAGGATAACAGAGAGGGTTTGGAATTGAACGGGTTACATCAGCTACTTGTCTATGCAGATGACGTGAATATATTTCGAGAAAATCCACAAACGATTAGGGAAGACACGGGAATTTTACTTGAAGCAACTAAAGAGATAGGTTTAGAATTAAATCGAGAAAAGACAAAGTATATGATTATGTCTCGTGACGAGAATATTGTACCAAATGAATATATAAAAATTGGAAATTTATGTTTTGAAGAGGTGGAAAAATTCAAATACCTGGGAGCAACAGTAACAAGTATAAATGATACCAGAGAGGAAATCAAACGCAGAATAAATATGGGAAATACCTGTTATTAATCGGTTGAGAAGCTTTTATCTTCCAGTCTTCTGTCAAAAAATCTGAAAGTTAGAATTTATAAAACAGTTATTCTTTGTCGTTGTGAAACTTGGACTCTCACTTTGAGAGAGGAACATAGATTAAGGGTGTTTGAGAATAAGGAGCTTAGGAAAATATTTGGAGCTAAGAGGGATGAAGTTACAGGAGAATGAAGAAAGTTATACAACACAGAACTGCACGCATTCTATTCTTCACCTGACATAATTAGGAACATTAAATCCAGACGTTTGAGATGGGGAGGGCATGTAGCACGTATGGGCGAATCCAGAAATTCATATAGAATATTAGTTGGGAGGCCGGAGGGAAAAAAGACCTTTGTGGAGGCCGAGACGTAGATGGGAGGATAAAATTAAAATGGATTTGAGGGAGGTGGGATATGATGATAGAGAATGGATTAATCTTGCTCAGGATAGGGACCTATGGCGGGCATATGTGAGGGCGGCAATGAATCTCCGGGTTCCTTAAAAGCCAGTAAGTAAGTAAGTAAGTAAGTAAGTAAGTAAGTAAGTAAGTAAGTAAGTAAATCAATATAGGTAATATAACATTGCATATTAGCGAACTGTCATTTATTACAAACAAACAGAAGTTTACTGTGGTTTGTTCAATTTATATTTGAATTTCCCCTTGCACAAACATAAATAATACAAAACAGAGGTAGGAAAATTAATCTCTTGATCTGAACCTTTGGCTATACGTTCAAAATGTCTGTAACAGCGGAGCTGTGCCGAGAGTTTATCGTCTGAAAGAGAGGATCTTGCTTTCGATTTAGCGGCGTTCATTCTAGAAAGGAATTGTTCACAAACATAAGTGGAGCTAAGTATTTCTGTAAGAGAGGCAGCAAAAACACTCTCTGACGCTTATATTTAACTTTACACAATTATTGTGCAAATAAATTCTCATCCACTAAATCTTTGCAGTTGATTTTCATCACTAAGTCTATTTGTAGTTCAGTAAGTTCACATTGCAAGTTAATTCTTGCACTGCTTACATCTACAGAGAAACATCATAAGATCATTCTCCATGTCCCTGAAATCGCATAATCTGCCACTCAATTAATTAATATTTACTTGCTTACAAATGGCTTTTAAGGAACCCGAAGGTTCATTGCCGCCCTCACATAAGCCCGCCATCGGTCCCTATCTTGTGCAACATTAATCCAGTCTCTATCATATCCCACCTCCCTCAAATCCATTTTAATATTATCCTCCCATCTATGTCTCGGCCACCCCAAAGATTTTTTTCCCTCCGGTCTCCCAACTAACACTCTATATCCATTTCTGGATTCGCCCATACGTGTTACATGCCCTGTCCATCTCAAACGTCTGGATTTAATGTTCCTACTTATGTCAGGTGAAAAATACAATGCATGCAGTTCTGCGTTGTGTAACTTTCTCCATTCTCCTGTAACTTCATCCCTCTTAGCCCCAAATATTTTTGTAAGAACCTTATTCTCAAACATCTTAATCTCTGTTCCTCTCTCAAAGTGAGAGTCCAAGTTTCACAACCATAAAGAACAACCGGTAATATAACTGTTTTAGAAATTCTAACTTTCAGATTTTTTGACAGCGGACTAGACGATAAAAGCTTCTCAACCGAATAATAACACGCATTTCTCATATTTATTCTGCGTTTAATTTCCTCCCGAGTGTCATTTATATTTGATACTGTTGCTCAAAGATATTTTCATTTTTCCACCTCTTCGAAAGAAAAATGTCCAATTTTCGTATTTTCATTTCGTAGAATATTCTGGTCACGAGACATAATCATATACTTCGTCTTTTCAGGGTTTACTTCCAAATCTATCGCGTAAATTGGTCGAAAATGAAATGACGTCATATAAACGAAATAGTCATTGTAATTAACATGCAATAATATTACAAGAAATTGATTAAAAATAATGTTATGAGGCTACATTATGAAATACAGAAATAATTCGTAAATTGCAGAAATATAATTACAATAAAAAAAGTTAAATTAAAAATCGAGCGAAGTTGTTTGAAGCATGAAATTAAGTTTTAAAGCAGCGCACTGGAGTAACATTTCTTTGCAAGGTACAGTGTTGCCACGCTGCGCAATTAAAAATCTTCGGACGAAATTTTGTCAGTACGTAGTTCATGTGCGCAAATTTTGGGACATTCTGTATAATACGATAAAAAAATTATGTAGCGGGTGGATTGGATAAAGTTTCTGCAAGTTGAAGGAAACCAGTTTGATCTCGGTCGGTAAAAAGACGTCTTCTTGCCAATCACGTATCAGGAAGCTGTCCTTATTTTAATGTATTTAACTATCTCAATTATGAACTTTAACTATAAAAAAGGATTTTTGTATCACTCCACCATGGTTTATATGCCAGCTAACTGTCAGCTGGGCTGACCGCTTGAGTGGAATCCAATCCACAAGAAAGGTGATTTACAAGTTACAAATACAAGTTCTTGTAAAGTATGGAGTTGCAGTTTTTCGAAAAGTACTGTAATATGCAAGTCATATATAATAATAATAATAATAATAATAATAATAATAATAATAATAATAATAATAATGATTTATTTTAGCTGGCAGAGTTAAGGCCGTAAGGCCTTCTCTTCCACACAACCAGCAAAAAGTGTATATACATATGCATGAACTTACAAAGAATTCAACAATTTGATTTAGATATACAGAGTGATTCACGAGGAAAGGGCAAAAATTTAGGATGTGAATTCTGAAGTCATTCTGAGTCAAAAAGTTCATATGAATATAGGTTCGTTTTCGAACGGTTACGGAGATATGGCTCTTTGATTTCACAAAAACTTCTGGGATTCCATTGTACTAACTCGCATTTAGAGACAGATAACGGACAAATTTAAAGTTTACATTCACGTATGCATACATATCTAATATTCTAGACGTCGGGGTCGATGTTTTCGCACATTTTCAAAGGTACCTCCTTCTGCTTCAATGCACTGTTGCGCTCGGGAGTGAATCGCGCTCAACGCTCGGGGGAGTTGCACGTGGCTGTTATTTATGCCACTTCCAAAATAGGTCGATTAGCACCTCTCTCATTTCCCCCTTCCTTTGCTATACCAAGTCTTTGATCCAACCCCATAGACAGTGAGTACTCTTCGATATGGTACCCTTCTGTTCGGAAAACGTCGTTCATATTCAGCGACGACACGCAAGGAACTTCCATAGCACAAACCATAAACATACACAATATCGACGTATTCTGTAGTCGAAAATGTATAAGGCATCTTGAAAAAAAACTTAACACTTCCGATAACTGTACCTGTATAACTACTGTACTGCAGGTAGCTGACTGAACTGCTGTGAACTGATGATACTGTATTTGTGTTATCTGCGAGTTCTGTGTCATTACATCAGAGAAGGGCAGGCGATTGGACATTGTAATGCCCCACCACCCGGTTTCTTTCTCTTATTTACATCGCTCACAATGCAGATTCCAATGTTAACCATTCATTGCGGTCGGTGACCTTGTCTCACGCCTCGTCTCACGTCAGCAGCATATGGTAACGTCTGATTCACATTGGGGCGAGGCGTTTTATAAAAAAAAAATGCATCTAGCTCCGCCATCGTTCGAAAACGGAGCTATGTTCATATGACCTTTTCACTCAGAATGGCCTAAGATATCGTATCCTAAATTTTTTACCTTTCCTCGTGAATCACCCTGTATAATTAAGGTATTTACATTTTAAGCAATTGTAAGTATATGTTTTGTGGGTCTTATTTGTGATATGGTGAATGAACAAGAAGTCTAACTGATGTCCAGCTGGCAGTCCTGCTTCTAGGCGCGCACGGTGGTTCAGTAAAATCGTACAAAATTAAACAGGAAATAGGGGACGCTCTACAGAACATTTTGAGATAGGACGCTTGAAATTTGCGAAGGCAGATTAAGGTGATATGAGCCTAAACATGTCTATCACTATCGCTTACTGTTTTCAATATCATCTATATAAATTATTTACATTTTCAAATTATTTTCATATCATTTACAACATTTGAATTAATAACGTACCATTTTGTATCTCACAACAGGTGTTCGAACTGACTGCCATCAACATTTAATATTTAAATTTAGTACTTATATTTAGTATTTGAATTCAATATTTACATTTATTACTTACACTTAAAATGTACATTCATTATTTGTATTTAATATGTAGATTTATTATTTACACATAACATTTGCATTTATTATTCACATTTATTATCTGCACTTAATATGTGCATTTATTATTTACATTTATTATTTATACTTAACATTTGCATTTATTACTTACACTTAATATGTACATTCATTATTTATATTTAATATACTGTACAGATTTATTATTTACACTTAACATTTGCATTGATTATTCACATGTATTATTTACGCTTAATACGTGCATTTATTATTTAAATTTAATATTTAAATTTTATATTTACATTTATTATCTACACTTAATATGTGCACTTATTATTTACATTTAATATGTATATTTATTATTTACATTTATTATTTATACTTAACATTTGCATTTATTACTTACATTTAATATGTATATTTATTATTTACATTTATTATCTACACTTAATATGTGCACTTATTATTTACATTTAATATGTATATTTATTATTTACATTTATTATCTACACTTAATATGTGCACTTATTATTTACATTTAATGTGTATATTTATTATTTACATTTATTATTTATACTTAACATTTGCATTTATTACTTACACTTAATATGTACATTCATTATTTATATTTAATATACTGCACAGATTTATTATTTACACTTAACATTTGCATTGATTATTCACATTTATTATTTACGCTTAATACGTGCATTTATTATTTAAATTTAATATTTAAATTTTATATTTACATTTATTATCTACACTTAATATGTGCACTTATTATTTACATTTAATATGTATATTTATTATTTACATTTATTATTTATACTTAACATTTGCATTTATTACTTACATTTAATATGTATATTTATTATTTACATTTATTATCTACACTTAATATGTGCACTTATTATTTACATTTAATATGTATATTTATTATTTACATTTATTATCTACACTTAATATGTGCACTTATTATTTACATTTAATATGTATATTTATTATTTACATTTATTATCTACACTTAATATGTGCACTTATTATTTACATTTAATATGTATATTTATTATTTACATTTATTATCTACACTTAATATGTGCACTTATTATTTACATTTAATATGTATATTTATTATTTACATTTATTATTTACACTTAACATTTGCATTTATTATTTACACTTAACATTTGCATTTATTATTTACATTTAATACATAGATTTATTATTTACATTTAATACTTACATTTATTATTTAAATTTGATATTTAAATTTATTATTTACATTTAATATTTACATTTATTATCTGCATTTAATATTTGCATTTATTATTAACATTACCGATTGTTCTGTATATTTGTGAAACTTAACAAGTCAGATTTATTCTGTAGTTTTTAAATAAACTTCAATAAAACTGGACTATCTTGCTTAGAAGAATGTGAATTTAAAAAAGGGCAGCTTCCTTGTATGTAAGTGATAAAAATAAGTCTTGTTCTTAATTGAGATCTAACTGGTTTCCTGTAACTCGCAGAAAGTTCACCCAACCCGCGACATTTCGTGTTTTCATACTACGTATATAAGATGGAAATATACTAAATCGATCTTCTCAACAATAAAGGCCCATTCACAATGAAAATTAAACATAACCGTAACATAAACACAGAAGTTTGCGGCCAGGTTATCAAATGACATCATTCACAATGATTCACATAAACACTGACATTAACATTGCCGTTAGACGTTAATATGAAAGTTTGCGAACTCAAAACTTTCATGCTACTAAGATTTATTTCAAACCATCCGTCCTCAAGTGAAGTTGACCACTGGGATCCGGAATTAACAAACATAAAAGATAAAGGGCAATGAAACGAGCAAAATAATGATTCGATTTGTACATTAAAACAAAAATGTACGTGTTAATATATAGATGATAGTGTAGAATTTGAGGAGAGGCTTACATGATTTGCAAACAGTACACAATCGTGGAGCGCTGAAGTATACGACAGAATGTGAGGAAATGGCGTCGTCGTTATGTTTCCATGGTTACCAAGTATCTTTGCGGCTATGATTATGTCCCCATCATGAATGATGTGATTTCACCGTAACGTTTACGTTATGTTTAATTTTCATTGTGAATGACCCTTAAGACATTTCTGCTCTTACCTTTTAAAAGTCTATCTAGGTATTTCGTTCCTCACTGAATGTCCCTTTAAAAATATGAAGAGTATTCACGATCAGAAAGAGAACGATGTGGTGGTGGTGGTGATTAGATCGAGGATTTATATGCGATAAACCTGTTAAAATCTAATTTTTATGTGACTACGGATATGGACAAAGAAAATATGGTGTACTGATCGCAGCGCATTCTGGAATGATGTTCCCTGTGAAGAAAAACGAGCTCCTCACAAGGACAGCGTGTGGTGAGTGATATGTGGCGGGCACGTGTTTTGAGATCTATTTCTTCTTGAGGAATGGAGCAGGTCGTATTTTTCCAGTCATGTCGGGTTCCAAATGAATGTCTGCACTGACCTTGTACGAAAAGGTCCACCGGAATGGTTTCAACAAAATGGTGCAACATGGCATTATATAAAGAGATAAGGAAATTTCCAGAACTGGGTGGGAACGTGAGTTGTAAGGCCACCAGATCTGAAGTCTTATAATTACGTCTGATAAGGTACACTAAATTATATTTTACTTTCTCATTCTGAATTCTCTTTCTTTCTTACTACTAGATTATTCTTTGTATCTTACTGAATTCTCTATCACAAATTGTTCATAAATGCTCCGTTTTCGCACAACTCTTAAACTGAAATAAATACGTCATTTTCACTTAAATACATTTCATGATTACAATAGTTTGTCGCAAGAAAAGAACACGCTTCATTTGATCGTCCCACCTCCATAAAACTTCAACATCATTATAATAAGAAGAAAGCAGTCCGCAAGATTATTCATAGGGTTTAATTTATCCAAAGGATATAAAAACTTAGCGTGATATTGGTAAGATTATTTCTTGAGTACAATAATAAGTAAATAATTAATATAATATAGAAAATAATGTACACCATTGTTGGAGAATATAACTGATTTTGAAACGAATACGACCAAAGCCATATGATGTTAACTATTCTAACTGCGTGTACATAGGTTTGCTCCAGCACGGTTCGGAATCGATTCTGAACTGCCTGCTCATGCGCAGTAGCTCAATGAGTGTTCCCACAAGATTAGAACTGATTCCAAACTAATACTGAACTCCCACTTCCCTGTTCCAACATCCTTCAGAACTCGTTTGGAACGAGTGAAATTGGTTCTCGATTAAGAGCAGAACTGGGAATTCTAAACTGCTGACGCATGCGCAGATGTTTTGATCTGAAGTTATGGTTAAAATGCTTCGAGACTAGGCAGGATAAAATAAAAAAAACTGTCAATCATGAGTGATACGAAAGATGATAGCGATATATTTTATGACAAATTAAGTTCGGAAAATGAATACAATTTTAATATAAGAAGAAACTCAGAAGGCCGTGAAAGAACAGTTCAAGAAACGTTCCAACAACGTAAAATCTTGAACTAGTTCTGACACCGTACACAACTGGCGCATGCGTCGAAAGAAGTTCGGTTTTAATTCGGAATGCGTTCTAAATTGCTTTCTGGAACAAACCTCATGAATGACAGAAACAATAGAAGAATGCAATTTTTTTTCTTTAGTCAACTGTCTGAGGACAGGTCAGAACCCAGCGAGTTATAATATTACTGAACCTCACAAGTGATGCCAACACAGCACCATTTATGAGGCAACTAAGCCAGGAGATGATGGGAAAGGGTGGCCACTTCCTTTTACCCTCCATTGCATGGCCTACATCTACGATTAGCTACAAAAATTTAATTTAATATTCATTTTTATCATAAACACAATGAAACTTAATGAAATGTAAACTAAAATTATGGAACTAACATTCCGTAAAACTAAATTTATTGTATGTACTTAGTGTTGAGGAAATTGATGTTGATATATAATAATAATAATAATAATAATAATAATAATAATAATAATAATAATAATAATTTATTTTATTTTAGCTGGCAGAGTTAAGGCCGTAAGGCCTTCTCTTCCACTCAACCAGCAAAAAGTATATGTATATATATATATATATATATATATATATATATATATATACATATGCATGAACAAAGAATTCAACAATTTGATTTAGATGAGAGTTACATGTATACAAGAGTTATATACGAATTAAACAACAAAATACTATGAACTATTAATTAAACACTGAAATACAAACTGTGTAGCAGAATTAAGCTAAAATACATAGAATGTTAATATATTTCTAATAATATTAGTTAATAGAAAGAGATTATGAGACAATTTTGAAAATACAGCACTATCAGGACGATGTCTAAAGAATGAAGTAACAGTGTAGTCAGTGATAGTTTAAATCAGTATGATTGGAGTCAAATGCTAATAAGGTTGTCTTTTAAGCTGTTTTTAAAGGTGTTTATTGTCTTGCAGCCCCTAATACTTTGTGACAAGGAATTCCATTGACGCGAGGTGGATACTGTAAAAGATGATGAATAACAAGATGTTCTATGAAGAGGTATATTTAGCGTGCCACAGATAAGTGATCTGGTTTTTACGTCCTGGTTAGAGTATAGATAAGAGAAACGAGACGAAAGGTAATTTGGTGTTGAAGTGTGCAGAATTCGAAACAGTAAAGACAAAGAGTGTAAAGTTCTGCGTTCTTTAAGTCGGAGCCACGAGAGACTTGCGAAGGACGGTGATATGTGATCATATCGTCGGATGTTGCACACGTATCTGACGCACATATTCTGAGCTCGCTATAACTTGACTGACAGTTCAGAATAGGGTAATATGATGTTCCACATCGACAATTATTTTATAGCTGTGAAGGATACAATGCGTGCAGTTCTGTGTTGTGTAACTTTCTCCATTCTCCTGTAACTTCATTCCCTTTAGCCACAAATATTTTCCTAAGAATCTTATTCTCAAACACCCTTAATCTCTGTTCCTCTCTCAAAGTGAGAGTCCAACTTTCACAACCATACAGAACAACCGATAATAGAACTGTTTTATAAATTCTAACTTTCAGATTTTTTGACAGCAGACTAGATGACAAAAGCTTCTCAACCGAATAATAACACGCATTTCCCATATTTATTCTGCATTTAATTTAGTCCTGAGTGTCATTTACATTTGTTACTGTTGCTCTAAGATATTTGAATTTTTCCATCTCTTTGAAGGATAAATCTCCAATTTTTATATGTATTTCCATTTCGATAATCATATACTTAGTCTTTCCGGGCTTTACTTCCAAACCTATCGCTTTACTTGCTTCAAGTAAAGTTTCCGTGTTTTTACCTAATCGTTTGTGGATTTTCTTCCTAACATATTCACGTGATCAGCATAGACAAGAAGCTGATGTAACCCGTTCAATTCCAAACCCTCTCTGTTTTCTTGGACTTTCCTAATGACATACTCTAGAGCGAAGTTAAAAAGTAAAGGTGATAGTGCATCTCCTTGCTTTAGCCCACAGTGAATTGGAAAATCATCCGACAGAAACTGGCCTATACGGACTCTGCTGTAAATGTCACTGAGGTACATTTTAATTAATCGAATTAGTTAACCGAAATTAATTGAAAATAAAACATTAGAATACTTAAATTTAGAGCCTTACCTATGTCTTACACTAATAATAAACAAATATTTCTGAAAATACTTTTTCATTGGAATTCCCAGTTTGGCTGGAATGGCTGATTTGTGCTCACAAACTGTAACAATCTATACTAATAATAAATCTGTAGCCAAAATTCTTCTCGTAATTTTCGATTTTCCAAAAATAATTGGTGTTAACATGTATAATTAATCATCCCCAAACCGAAAATCGCTTTTTTGAAATTTTTGTTTCTATGTTTGTCTGTCTGTCTGTCTAACTGGATGTTTGTTACCTTCTTCACGCAATAATGGCTGAACCGATTTATATGAAAATTGGAATATAAATTAAGTTCGTTGTAACTTAGATTTTAGGCTATATGGCATTCAAAATACTTTATTTAAAAGGGGGGTTATAAGGAGGCCTGAATTAAATAAATCGAAATATCTCGCTTATTATTGATTTTCGTGAAAAATATTACATAACAAAAGTTTCTTTAAAAATAATTTCCGATAAGTTTTATTCTATAAAAAATTGATAGGACTGATATTCAATGAGATAAATGAGTTTTAAAATTACAATAACAACGCCATCTAAGGCGCTGTTCTGAAATAAAAACAAATGACTTCGTCTATAAGAGGCCTTGGACAACAACAATCGAAAGCTATTAAACATAGCCTACAGAGAACGTTTCTGTGTTTGTATGAAGTAATATCGGAAGCTAATTAATTGTTTAATCATTCTTTCACCATTGGAAAGTGTAGTTTCTCTAGATGGACATAATTCTACAATGTTATTACATTAACTTCTGAAACATATAGCAAGTAATATAAAGTATACACATTAAAACTAAATGATATGTCAATCTTCATTAAACTATGGTTGCATGTAGTAACAATTAAGAAACATGTTAAAGGAATTGGCATTGCACCAAATGATTGCTCTCTGGACCAAAATGACCGCATTTTAATTATTTAAATACAATTTAAATTAAGTAACATATTAAACGATTTATCCTTCTATCAAGCACGAATGTTCCCTGGATCAAACGTCCTATTTTAATTATGTAATTACTTTATGTTTATTTGTAACAGGTGCAGAGGAGCGGACGGGTACATCTAGTATTCTATAAATTCAATACATGATACGCTGTCTTAGACTACATTTCGGCATTAAGAATATGATAAAACGAAACTGTATTAATAACAGAGGAGGTCGACCTGCTTGACGTAATGCAGTAGCATTCCTTAATCATCGACAACTTCGTCTCGCTTCCACGTCGATCTTCAGCTGTTACGTGAGCATTGCGAAAAGCCATCTGAAGTGTCCAGTGAGTTACTGCATGGTGGAACCGTCAGTTCCGCGAGGTCAGGAGGTGATAGCAGCTAGAAAACATATGCCGCGACGCGTTTCTCTTCTGCGAAAATAGTCGGGTTGCATTAAAGGCTGTGTGGAAACAGCCGTGAGGTGATGCCAGTGTAGTATTTAAAACGAACTTACTGACGTCAAGTGTTATTGTCAATATACATAACATTCCACTCAATATCCCTGAAGAAGCTTCTCTTTCCACGTATAAATATAAGTAAAGATAGAGGAATAGTCACTTGTTTGACAATTTGAATACACTTGTCGAGATAGCAGAGAATGGACATCAGTAGGCACCGGATTTTTATGTAATTACATATTATATTCCTTTCAACCTAACCGTATGTAAACAAATCTTTGCGAATCTTGTAACTACCATTAATATATTAATTTGATACTATATATTTTTACAGTTACTTTTTAACTTCGCTCTAGAATATGCCATTAGGAAAGTTCAGGATAATAGGCAGGGTTTGGAATTGAACGGGTTACATCAGCTTCTTGTCTATGCAGATGACGTGAATATGTTAGGAGAAAATACACAAACGATTAGGGAAAACACGGAAATTTTACTTGAAGCAAGTAAAGCGATTGGTTTGGAAGTAAATCCCGAAAAGACGAATTATATGATTATGTCTCGTGACCAGAATATTGTACGAAACGTAAATATAAAAATTGGAGATTTATCCTTCGAAGAGGTGGAAAAATTCAAATATCTTGGAGCAACAGTAACAAATATAAATGACACTCGGGAGGAAATTAAACGCAGAATAAATATGGGAAATGCGTGTTATTATTCGGTTGAGAAGCACTTATCATCCAGTCTGCTGTCCAAAAATCTGAAAGTTAGAATTTATAAAACAGTTATATTACCGGTTGTTCTGTATGGTTGTGAAACTTGGACTCTCACTCTGAGAGAGGAACATAGGTTAAGGGTGTTTGAGAATAAATTTCTTAGAAAAATATTTGGGGCTAAGCGGGATGAAGTTACAGGAGAATGGAGAAAGTTACACAACACAAAACTGCACGCATTGTATTCTTCACCTGACATAATTAGGAACTTAAAATCCAGACGTTTGAGATGGGCAGGGCATGTAGCACGTATGGGCGAATCCAGAAATGCATATAGAGTGTTAGTTGGGAGACCGGAGGGAAAAAGACCTTTAGGGAGGCCGAGACGTAGATGGGAGGATAATATTAAAATGGATTTGAGGGAGGTGGGATATGATGATAGAGAGTGGATTAATCTTGCACAAGATAGGGACCGATGGCGGGCTTATGTGAGGGCGGCAATGAACCTTCGGGTTCCTTAAAAGCCATTTGTAAGTAAGTAAGTATATTTTTACATATTTACCTCACATTACATATTATTATTTATTATTTATTTATTTAACCTGGTAGAGATATGGCCATCAGGCCTTCTCTTCCCCTCTACAAGGGGATTACAACTACAATATTAAGAATACAATTACAATTATAATTTCAGTTAATATTAAATTTACAAATACAATAAAAATCAAAGTACTAAAAGATTGACTGATTAATAAAAGCTAGACAGTTTATTGTAAAAGTTAAGAAGAGAGAAGCATTTCTTTTATTGATTAAGTAAAAATTAAACCTACTCTACGCAGTAAGAAAATACTTAATAAGCTTGCTTTTGAACGCTACTAAATTCCGACAGTCTCTGATGTCACTGGGTAGGGTATTCCACAAGCGCGAGAGCGAGATTGTGTATGATGATGAATACGATGATGTCTTATGTGTTGGTATGGCTAGTATGCGGCTATTTTGCGTGCGTGTGAAGAGATTATGATATGATAACAGGTAACTGAAACGAGAGACAAGGTAGGTAGGTGTAGAAGTGTGAAGGATTTGGAAAAGGAGAACAAAAGAATGAAAATTTCTACGTTCGTTAAGCCGTAGCCAGTTTAGAGTTTAGAAGGATGGGGTAATGTGGTCAGCGCGACGGACATCGCAGACGAAGCGAACATAAGAATTATGAACACGTTGTAATCTTTGCGACTGGTTGACATTGAGGTCAGTCAGTAGAAAATCACAATAATCGAAGTGGGGCATTACTAGTGTTTCCACTAGTATTTTCTTGAGTGATGGCGGAAGGAATTTTCGAATGCTGTTTAAGGAATTTAGTATGGAAAGCACTTTTTTGGTAGTATGGGTTACTTGGTTATTCCAGTTTAAATCCTTATCAAAGTAAACTCCAAGATTTTTAACACAGGAAGCAAAAGGAATTATTGAGTCGTTTAACTTGACTGGAAGAGCAGGAGTAATATTGTATAATAGACGTTATTATGGCTTGGTATTACATAAATCTACATATTTAGAGGTTTTATTCATTTTTACTTCTCTAAAGTGGGGGGGGGGGGGCGAAACTTCTGCTGGGAAAGTTTACAATTTGAAATACACAGATTTAAAAAGCCTTTTTTACCTACCCAAGAAAGGATATATTTCAGGACGAAACATAACGTCCGTAGTTCCAGGAAGTAATAGAGGCACTCACCCCATACCGTCCACTGTAAATATGAATGAACAAAAGGCAACATTTCTCATACAACTACCTTGTAATGTAAAAATCACTCAGAAAGTAGCGTTGACTTCATGCGGTGGAGTGGGAAGGGGGCGATATGATTCGTCTCGAAATATAATTGTTCTGCATACGTCTTAACAAGTCGTTCCCATGCAATTTGCAACCTTATCCACCCTCTTCCTAATCCTTCCAGGGAAAGCCCGTGTCAAGTCTGACGTGAGCCGCATTAAAGTAGCCGACTTTTGAAAAGAAGCTGGAGTAAAGGAACAAACAGGAAATATGTTGAAAGATTAAAATAAATAGCTTTTCAGGTTAATGCTTGACCTCTTTACTTTAAATTTAGTAGACCTATATTGAAAATGGGATTTTTCGAGCAATTAGAAAGTATGGTTCTCGGCTGGAATAATCCTACCCTTCTGAATGAGACAGGAATGTCACTTTTCAAATAATAGTATGTAAATGCCTATAGTTTGAGGGGGTTTAGTAGGTACTTTGTTTCTTACAGGGAGCAGCTAAAATGCATGTGTCCTACATCTTCTCTTATTCTCTCCTAATCCAGTAAAGTGAAACAGTGCTTGCAGTTCTGCTGTGTTATTCGTTTCACTCAGTTCTCTAGTTTTAGTAATTACAATATAAAGTGCAAGTGAGTGTATCTACTGCTTTTAACTAACTAAAATGGCCCCTGTATCTTCAACCCTAACGACAAAAATAAAATCATGGATTGCGATGGACGAAGCTTTCACTACAGATGGAAAAATAGTAATTTATCAAGTGTGCGGTAGAAAAGTCGGGTGCTCTGTGAAATCACAACTGGAGAATTTTACCTATCCTATACCTAGATATTGATATTAAATATTTTCATCATTTTTACATATTTTGGTACACATTCAGCTTATTTTTCTTACATAAATATGTACAGTACATATTTCACACCTTGATATTACATAAAAATCCGGTCTCTAGACATCAGCAGTTCGACGAGCGAATTTTATGTACAGCAGTGGCGTAGGTGAGGAGTGGGTTCACCGGGCTGAAGCCCCCCTCCCATTTTTGAAGAAATATTTTAAAATTATATTAGATTTGAAGTATGAAAAAACAATTAGTCATTAGAGGAAAAAAATTCCCTCTGTCGCCGGGCATCGAATTCGAGTCCTTGGTTCTACGTACCAAGCGCTCTAACCACTGAGCTACGCCGAAGTTCAATCCACAGCACCGGATCGAATCCCCCTCCTCTATTGTTTTTTTCCTTTGTGGCCTGAGCCGGTGTCTGGTAGACATCCCGGGTAGATCAGTTGGTAGAGCGTTGGTACATTTAACCAAAGGTCCCGGGTTCAATTCCCGGCACCCGGAACAATTTTTCCTTCGAAATTATTCAAATCAGGGAGTTATACCTGAAAGCTTGATTTGCATCCTTAACCTGTGTTCCTCTCTCAAAGTGAGAGTTCAAGTTTCAGAACCATACAGAACAACCGGTAATATAACTGTTTTATAAATTCTAATTTTCTATTTTTTAAAGCAGACTGGACTCTGTGGCTACTAGCTTACTTACTTATTTACTAACTTACTTACTTACTTACTTACTCATGGCTTTTAAGGAACCCGGAGGTTCGTTGTCACCCTCAAATAAGCCCACCATCGGTCCCTATCCTGAACAAGTTTCATTCAATTCCTAGCGTCATATCCCACCTTGCTCAAATACATTTTTGTATTATCCTCCCATCTACGTCTCGGCCTCTCCAAAGGTATTTTTCTCTTAGCACTTCCAACTAACACAGATATTAACTGTCATAAATTTATATATATTTATATATACACGACCTAGTCTTTTACACTCGACAAAATATAGACAATTACTCATTAATAGCCAACATATATGATCATGAAATTAGAAATAGTGAACAAATTAATTTCCCATACTGCAGATTACATAAAACTAGTACAATTTTTTCTGTCATGGGAATGAAATTATATAATAAGCTTCCCAGTCAATATTATAAGTTACCAACCAATAGTTTCAAAGCTAGATTTTATAATTGGCTTTTAATTAATCCTTTCTAACCTGTAGATGAGTTTCTTAACATAAATTCATACGAAATATTTTAAAATAAATATTTAGATTAGTTACAATTATTATATAAGAGTGAAGCCTTTTAATTAATTTTAGAGTTTCAAAATGTTTTGTGTTTTCATTCTAATTACTATTTTCAATTATATGTGTATTTTCAAACGTCTGTTTTTTTGTGACGAAGCCTATCATTGTATGTTTAATGGCTTAATAAATTGAATTGAATTGAATTGAATTAACACTTTATATGAATTTCTGAATTGACCCATACGTGCTACATGCCCTGTCCATTTCAGGCGTTCCTAATTACAGTATGTTAGGTGAAGAATACAATGCGTGCAGTTCTGTGTTGTGTAACTTTCTCCATTATCTTGTAACTTCATCCCTCTTAGCCCCAAATATTTTCCTAAGCAACTAATTCTTTAACACCCTTAACCTCTGTTCCTCTCTCAAAGTGAGAGTCCAAGTTTCAGAATCATACTAAACAACCGGTAATATTAACTATTTTATAAATTCTAACCTTCAGTTTTTTGAAAGCAGATTGGATTGTGAAGTTATAGTCCCGTCGCTCTAATTTCCGCCAGCCAATCACGTTGCAGGTCGGCTACATTTAAACGTGTGTGTCTTGTGATTCGCTGATGAAGATGTAAAGCATTTCCTAAGGCTGGATAAATACTTAATATAATCGCCCGCCATTTTGGCTCTTTCGTTGGCGTTCGCAGAAAGCACACGAGGACGTTATTTGCCGCTCAATTATTTGCTGAATTACAGTGCGTTTGATTGATTATCATAGGAGCTACGACATGATAATGTTTAACGGTGTGGCAAATAGATCCCTCGTCTGGTAGCTCGGCAATGAAAGACTTCACTTCCTAAGACTTAAGCAAAGAGGAGGAGTCACGCCGGGAATAACAGCGTCGCGACTATAGTATCATAATTCGTCGGTCTATTTTTTGAGACACCCTGTATGCTAGTTTTGGCGACGTGTGACGATTCTGCTTCAAGAGTGACAAGAAAACCCACATCCAACACAAACACAATCTGAGGTCGGACGTCGGTCTCTTTACTAAGAAGTCCTCTGTGATCAAGTGGTTACCATGCTCGACCATGATCTCTGTTCCGAAGTCCGCGAGTTCAGATATGGCAGAGAGCAATGGCTACTTTGTTTAATTAACACTTTCATAACACATACTTCTTTGTGTTTTTCCTCGTGTTATTCGCGTATGTAAATATTGTGTTTGAAGCTGTACATGTCAGTGGATACAAAGAAGAAGAATAACGCCATTCAAAATGTCGGATTACAAAACAGACGTAACAAGGGAAACACTTCGTACTAAAACATAGTGCATGTCCTTGGCCACTAGAGAAACACGGGTATAAGGCCGCAGATAACTAGAGGTATGTTTATTGATACGGAAACCGATGTAATACTGATATTTATCTTTCAGTTATACAGTGTGTACACAGAAACATTCCGTGATTATAAACTGCTATAATTTTATAAATATGTGTATTACTAAATTCATACCGATGCCGGGTTGCAAGGGGTAGTGATGTGATGTCTATAACCTCTCCTACCCAATTCTCACCCTCACCTTCTCGCGGTGCAACCTGTTAATACTGACGAGGCTCTGAAGACCGAGTCACGGCGGTATAACCGTTCCATCTAGAATGAAGGAAATGCCATTCCCAAAGCCGGTTCAGAGGCTATAAGGTGGCAACCCCACCACTGAACTTACTACTCCTCGGCTAGCAACCGATTAGTAGGACATTTATGTGCTTTCAAGTCTCCGAACAGAATAACCCCGACTGACACAAAAGATGACAACCCGGCGATAAATAAGGACAAGAGATGGAAAAAGAAAAATATTTTCAAACTTGCTACCTGAAATGTATAGGGATTAGGAATTAAAGATTTGGAATTAGATGAAATATTGAGTACAAAATCCATAAAGATTGCAACGAATACTGAAACTGAGAGGAACAAAATTAATCAGTAACTATATTCAAATCTACTCGGGAGTAAACAAAAATGTAAGAGCACAACAAGGAGTGGCCCTTATGATACATAAATCATTAGAGAAGAAGATTGACAGTTAGAAGTAAAATTTGCATTGGAACCTATACGTTTGAACAGGTAAACTCATTTAAATATTTAGGTTCTAATTTGACATATTTACCTGTTACTGATATATCTGAAAATATTCAACATTTTAATGGAGCCTTAAGAACCAACAACCAGGTTTTCACAACCACGAAAACCAAAAAACATACGAGGTTAAAAGCATATAAAGTTCTAGCAAGACCTGTCCTCATGTATGGTAGTGAGGCCTGGACTGTCCGAAACTCAGATGTTCAACGCCTAACAACTGCGGAAATGAGATTTCTAAGGAGGACTGCCGGCTACAGCTTGCTTGACCACAAAAGGAAGGAACTAATTACAAAAGAATTGAAAATTACACCTCTTTATGAACATCTCAACCACTATAGATAAAACTGGCTTAACCATGTCAATAGAATGGACCGTTCCAGACTCCCAAGACAAATTCTCCGCTATATATCACATGGAAGACGATCTTTGGGACGCCCCCTGAAAAGATGGACGGAGACCGTAACAGGTCACTAGGCCTAATACCTGCAAGGACGATGATGATGATACCGATGCCTTAGAAAGAACGGCTCAAAGAATTTCAGAGGATGTTTATTGTAATTGCTGGCGGAAAATAATAGATGGCACCATATGAAAAAAAATAAGACTCTGTTCCCAGTTGTTTTGTCATTGTGATATTGTTGAATAGAAGCCAATTGTGTTAAATGGTGTGAATGGTTACATTTCAACTCGGTGTCAATTCTGCAGCATTTAGAGAGTTAAGGCGAACCCACAGGAACATAGTTGTGTTTATTGGAATACCATAGCACACGGAGTGTAGTGGGAGTTTAGCGTGCCTTCAGACGGGAGTTTCAACATGCGGCACAAGACAATTCTGAAGTGGTACAATACACATCACTACTTCCTGTGGGTTCGCCGTAACTCTCTAAATGCTATAGAAATCACACTGAGTTGAAATGTACGAGTAGACATTGACACCATTTAACACAATTTGTTTCTACCCAACAATGCCACAATGACAAGCGAAAGAGCGGGAACAACGCTTTTTCCTTCTTATGGTGCCATCTATTGCTTTCCGTCAACAATTACAATTACACATCCCCTGAAATTCTTCGAGCCGTTCTTTCTAATGAATAGGTATGAATACCGTAATACGCGTAGTTACAAACTTATAGCAGTTTATAATCAGGAAATGTTTCTGTGGACACAATGTATCAGTAGCGAACGACTTAAGATAATACTGTATTCGAAATTTAAAAACGTCGGTCAAATATAATCGCAGTTATACATCTCTTTCGTGCAAGTCCTATCTCAAATCTAATAGAACGACCTGTAGACTGGATAGCTAATAAAGTGCATAATGAAAGAAAAAAATATAGTTCATGTGAAGGAAAGCAATCCGACATTTAAGAAATGCTGGTGGAATGAAGAAGTGAAAGGAATATGCGCAGTCTCTATAAATCATTTCAACGTAGCATTCGTAATCATTACTATCACGTGTTAATTTATAATTTCACTTGAGTGGGCTTTACTTGTACGTATACAGTAATTTTTATTTATTTATTTATTTGTTTATTAACTGATTGATTTTGTTATTTAATTAATTATGTGTTTACTTATTAACTTATTTGTTGACTGATTGATTTAAATATTTATTTATTTATTTGTTTATTAATTGATTGATTTACATATTTATTTATTTATTTGTTTATTAATTGATTGATTTGCATATTTATTTATTTGTTTATTGACTGAGTGATTTACATATTTATTTATTTATTTGTTTATTAATTGATTGATTTACATATTTATTTATTTATTTGTTTATTAATTGATTGATTTACATATTTATTTATTTGTTTATTAATTGATTGATTTACATATTTATTTATTTGTTTATTAATTGATTGATTTACATATTTATTTATTTATTTGTTTATTAATTGATTGATTTACATATTTATTTATTTGTTTATTGACTGAGTGATTTACATAATTATTTATTTGTTTATTAATTGATTGATTTACATATTTATTTATTTATTTACACATTTATTTATTTATTGACTGAGTGATATATTTATTTATTTATTTATCGATTTACTTCTTATTTTTATTACTACTTTTTTTACTTATTTATTGACTGATTCATTTACTTACTTATTCATTTATTTATTTGCTTATTTATTTGTTTATTGATTTATTTATTTATTTATTTACATATTTATCTACTTATTTGCTTGCTTATTTATTTGTTTATTGATTTATTTATCAACTTATTTATTTATTGCTAGATTTATTTGTTTATTGTTTGATTGATTTATTTACATATTTATCTATTTAGTTATTAGTTTACTAATTTATTTATTCGTTTATTTATTTGCTTATTCATTTATTTGTTTATTCAATTCATTCATTCATTCATTTATTTTATTCCATAGATCTTACATGAGCAATGAAGCTTTAAGATGTGGAACATGTCAACATTTTACAATATTACAATTACAATTTTTACAAATTTTTATAGTTTTACAATTTAGTAATTTTCTACAATTTTTACAATTTTGTACAATTTTTTTACATTTTGGCGAGATGTAGTGAGATGAGATGAGGTCCGAGGATTCGCCAAAATATTACCCGGTATTTGCCTTTTCGGTGGGGGAAACCTCGGAAAAACCCAACCAGGTAATCAAATCAAAGGGGGTAATCAAATCAAAGGGGTTGATGCCAAGGACTCGCCATAGACCATCCGGCTTCAGTCCCACGGCTGGGGAAAACCTCCAAAGAAACCAAAGTCCAAAGGGGGATTTAGTTATTTATTTATTTTTATTTATTTATTTATCTATTTATTTATTAGTTTACTAATTTATTTATTCGTTTATTTATTTGCTTATTTATTTGTTTATTCAATGATTTATTTATTTACTTACTTATTTTTTATTTTTTTTTATTTAATTAACGCCATAAGCACCAAGATCGATACTATAGACTGGTGTGAACCACTATAACAACCACCATTCGTCTTATTCTTATCTGAGGGCGTAGGAAGTTACAGAAGCACATAGGCAAGAATGTCCGTTGTGTGCCTCATAAAGTTGTTTCTCTTTTGAACTGGCCATTCGATTTATTCCATTTTTGA